>NC_056743.1:1777364344-1777664344 GCF_019279795.1 Protopterus annectens
GCATATAAATGGAAAAGGTTCTGCACCTGGATCCAGGCTAAGGGAGCCAATACGGCACAGCCATCCATCCCTTTCATCCTGGATTACTTAGCTGATCTACTACACAGTGGTCTCTTTTTCTCTTCTATAAAAATTCATGCCCCTGCTATTTCTGCTCATTTTGCCACTGAGCAGCCCCTTTTCTCACACCCTTTGATCAAACAGTTTCTCAGAGGAGCTAGCAACTTGAGGCCCCCCAGAAGGGCACCAACACCAGCTTGGGACAATAACTTTTTCTTGGAAAAGCTCACTCTGGCCCCTTTCAAACCAGCTTCTTCTGCAGAGCTAAAATTTCTCTCCTGGAAGACAGTTTCCTTCTGGCCATCACTTCAGCCAGAAAAGTCTCTAAGCTGTGAGCACTCATGGCTGTGGAACCCTTCATCATCTTCCATGCAGACAGGGTATCCCTCAGAACTAACCCATCCTTCATGCCGAAGGTGGTGTCCAGTGTGGCTCTCAACCAATCTATTAATCTGTCCACCTTCTTTCCTAATCCCCAGAACAAGGGGGAAAGGATTCTTCACTCTCTAGATGTTCACAGACTGCTCAGATTCTGTCTGTAACAGGACTAAATCCTTCAGAAAGTCTGATCAATTGCTGGTTAGCTTTGCTACAGGGGCAGAAGGCAAAGCCATCTCCAAGCAAACCAGTTCCAAATGGATAGCACAATGCATCCATTTCTGCTACAAACAGCATGGAAATCCCCCCCCAGGGGGTCAGGACACACTCCACCAGAGCAGCCTCCACCTCTGCAGCTTTTCTAAGAAGAGTCCCCACCAGGTACATCCTTGAGGCTGCCACCTGGACATCTGTTCAGACTTTTACCAAGCATTACCACCTGCCTCTCTTCTCCAAATTCAGGGCAGGGTTTGCCTCTGCAATCTTGCAGGGCATCCTAGCCAGCTCCTAGTTTCCTTGACTGCCTCCACCCATTTCCTCAGCTTTGGGAATCTACCCAAATGTGATGACTGCAGCAGTGTAACACGAAGAACATAGTAGAATTGTGTGCACTTACCATAAATGTAGATTTTCAAATGTATTCACTGTTGCAGTCCTGGTTTTCTTCCCTCCATCCCCCTTTATTCTCTTTCTTACCTTACAAGGGACATATTGGTATTTATTTTCCACTGGTGGGGTTCTTCCGCCAGAAACTGGCCTCCTACATTGGGGGCTCCTGACAGGTTAGGGCAAGAAAAACTGACTAAATGGCATCGGCTGCCTTACTTTATACTACTGACGACCTGAATTCAGTCTTGAAGCGACAGCAACCGATGCAGAAATACTAAGCCTGTGGTATTCATGCCAGCAGAGGGCTACCCTGGCAGGGCTAACCCAAATGTGATGATTTCAACAGTGAATACACTCTAACATCTATATTTATGGTAAGTGTACACAGCTGTACTTTCTGAAAACTCAGGAGAGTCATCCCCTGAGCCACCTAAGAAGAAGGCATGCAAAAGGAAGCACATGCCTCACCCAATGAGTCTTTCACTTCAGATATTAATTTGGATGATGGATTGGAGACTGTAAAGTGGTGACAGGGGAAAGTGTAGTTAGGCAGCATAGAATGGTGGCCTGTAGGATGAATTTGGTGTTCAAGAAGAGGAGTGTTGGGGCAGCACCAAGGATCAAATGGTGGAAATTGAAAAAGGGTGATTGTGAGGTGGAGTTCAGGAAAGAGTTAAGACAGGCAGTGGGTGACAGTGAAGAGGTACCCAATAGCTGGGTAACTACAGCAAAGCTAGTAAGGGAGACTGCTAGAAAGGTGCTTGGTGTGACATCTGGACAGAGGAAATAGGACAAGAAGACCTGGTGGCAGAATGAGGAAGTACAGGAGAGTATACAGAGAAAGTGGTTGGTGGAAAAGAAGTGGGATTGTCGGAGAGATGAAGAAAGTAGCCAGGAGTATAAGTAGATGAGGTGCATGGCAAAGAGAGAGTTGGCTAAGGATAAGGCGTATGGAGAGTTGTATGAAAGGTTGGACACTAAGGAGGGAGTAAAGGACCTGTACTTGTTGGCTAGACAGAGGGACTGAGCTAGGAAAGATGTGCAGCAGGTAAGGGTGATAAAGGATAATGAGGGAGACATAATCACAAGCAAGGACAGTGTGTTGAGCAAATGGAAAGAGTACTTTGAAGGGCTGATTAATGAAGAGAATAAGAGAGAGAAGTTTGGATGATGTGGAGAAAGTGCATCATGAAATGCAAATGGATTAGCAAGGAGGAAGTAAGGATAGCTATGAAGAGGATGAAGAATGGAAAGGCTGTTGGTCCAGATGATATACTTGTGGAAGCATGGAAATGTTTAGGAGAAGTGGCAGTGGAGTTTTTAACCAGATTGTTTAATGAAATCTTGGAAAGTGAGAGGATGCCTGAAGCATGGAGAAAGTGTTTTGGTACCAATTTTTAAGAATAAAGGTGATGTGCAGAGCTGTACTAACTACAGAGGGATAAAACTGATCAGTCACAGCATGAAGTTATGGGAAAGAGTAGTGGAAGCTAGGTTAAGAAGGGAGGTGATGATTAGTGATCAGCAGTATGGTTTCATGCCAGGAAAGAGCACTACAGATGCGATGTTTGCTCTGAAAGTGTTGATGAAGTACAGAAAAGGTCAGAAGGAGTTGCATTGTGTCTTTGTGGACTTAGAGAAAGCATATGACAAGGTGCCTAGAGAGGAGTTGTGGTATTGTATGAGGAAGTTGGGAGTGGTAGAGAAGTATGTAAGAGTGGTACAGGATATGTACATGGGTAGTGTGACAATGCTGAGGTCTGCTGTGGGAGTAACAGATGTGTTTAAGGTGGAGGTGAGATTGTCAAGCATTAGCTCTGAGCCCTTTCTTATTTGCAATGGTGATGGACAGGTTGACAGACTGGATCAGACAGGAATCCCCATAGAGAGGTGGAGATGTGCTCTAGAGAGGAGAGGAATGAAGGTCAGCAGGACTAAGACAGAATATGTGTGTGAATGAGAGGGAGGATAGAGGAATGGTGAGGATGTAGGGAGTAGTAGTACACACACACACACACACACACACACACACACACACACACACACACACACACACACACACACACACACACACACACAGACGACGAGGCAGTATTTGAGGCATTCAAAATGACTGGCAGACTGTTAGAGTTAGCAGTGAGGAAATCATGGCAGGAACCTGACACTTGCAAGTCAGTCCCAGGAAGCCTGACATGATACTTTGCCCCCTAAGGATGATCCTTTTGGGGTGAAGACTCTTCCAGTAGACTCCATTTTAATTGTGATAGCTACAAAAAAAAGGCTGAAGTCTCATCTGTCCTTCCATGCAACAAGGAGTCTGGCCATGGATAGACTGGGGAAGGGGAAAAATGCTTCTGGTTCCTTTGCTGTATGGGCTGTGAACTACACCACTCATGTGATCAGGTTTCATAGTGCTTTCACTCAACAAGGCTTATCCTCTCTGACGAACCTCCTTTATGCCAGAGGCACAGAAGCAACTTCACACCACTCTGTCAACAATGTCAAATGTCATCAACCTGTCCATGCACCTGCTGCTTAATGTGGAGATTGGGGCAGCGGGAGTAGCTGGAACAAGCATCAACATGGTGTTACACTTGGCTGGATCAGTGTGATTTTGTGGACAACTATAAAGTGTCCTTCACAAACTTTCCCTTTAAAGGAACCACCTTATTTGGCTCCATGTTTAAAGATAGTATGCAGAAGTAGGAACAGGATGGCAAGACCTTCTTTGCGGTAGGAGTGAAGTTCAAAGACACCTCTGCACACCTTTAGTAGGAACCAAAAGGACGCAGGATCACTCAAGTTTCATAAGTCTTGGCTTCAGTATGATTCCCCTTCTGACAGATGTGGCCAAGACAGAGGAGGCCACTTCAATATGAGGAGGTCCATAACACTAGGGATTTCATGGATCTTTCTCTGATCATCACATGAGACAGTTGGTTAAGAAGGATAATATCCAGAGGTCATTATATTCCATTTTTGGAGTTCTTCCAACCCCCACAAACCCCACTGCCAGATGTGCCACCCAGTTGGGCAAAGGCTGCTATGCAAGAGATGCTGTCCTGAAAAAGAGCCATCCATGAGGTCCCACCAGACTAGCACAGGTCAGAATTTTATTTGTGCTTTGTTTTGGTTCCAAAGAAAATGAAGGCCCTCTAGACCATTGTGGACCTAAGCCTGTTTAACAATGATGTCAAAAGACCCTCTTTTGGATTGTGTCTGTACAATCAATTCTTCGTTCTGTAGAAGAGTAGATGGCTATATCGATCTCCAAGATACTTACCTTCACATAAAAATAGAGAAGGAACCGAGGAGATTCCTATGCTTCCATTTAGGAGCCTGTTATTTTCAGTTCAGAGCCCTGCCATTTGGTCTCTCCACAGCCCCCAGGGTATTTGCCAAATGCATGTTGGTAATAGCAAACCAACTACGACTACAGGGATTACAATTTTCTCACACATAAATGACTGGCTCCTGACTGCCTCTTCCAAGGAGCCTCTTCTTCAGGAAAAGGCTGTTTGCATCATCTTTGTGCTTCCCTGAGTATCACAAAAAAATGGGAAGATCCAACCTGAACACCACTTATTGTCTATTTTCCCTGGCCTATCATCTGGATACTACCATAACACTAGTCTGTCTTCCACAAGACAGAATCACATCATTGAACGTTGCAACTCAGACGCTCCTGGAATCCAGTATCTCCTGGCAAGGTTGATCTTGAGAGCTTTAGGTTAATGGCATCTTCAGTTTTAATGGTACAGTTTGTTCCTTACCATATGAGAATTTGTCAATGATAACTATAATCCCAGTGTTCTCAGAAGTATGGTTCCCTATTTCTTCCTATCAGGATAACTCATTTGTGCAGAACTCATCTAAAACTGTTGGCTTGATTCACCTCTGATAGCTGCATACACGTGCTTCTAGGTTCCCCCTTAAGTAACAACTGTAACCACAGATGCATCCTCTGTCAGGTGGGGTCCAATGTTCTTGGTCAGATTCAAAGGCTTGTCTTCAAGTAAATGTTCTAGAGATTAAGGTGGTTCTTTTTTGCAGGAATTACAGGACTGGTTTCATCTAGTGGTGATGAACATTCAGACACAGAATATTACAGCAGTCTGGTACATAAACAAGCAGGGGGATCCAGATCCTGTCCACTCTGCCCTGAAGCCGTGAGGGTATGGAAGTGATCGATCACCACTCACCAGTTTCTGATTGCAACAAACATCCGTGGAAGGCTCCGTGACCTTGCAGACAGGTTAAGCAGGAGTCTCCTACTTCATCAGTGGTCCTTGAATCCAGCAGTAGTAAACAAGATTTTAAGTAGCTGGGCAAAGCATGATGTGATCTGTTCGCTACCCCACAGAGCACAAATGCAGTGAGTACTTTGGCATTCTCCGTCATTGGGGACAGAATCCCAGGGATGCTCTGTCCAGTCAGTGTCCTCCAGGGTTACTCTACGCATGTCTCCCCACTCTGCTCATGACCAATTTCATGCAGAAAGCCATTTGATATGAGGCCACAGTCATCCTCCGTGATCAATTTTGACACAGACAGATTTAATTTCTCCTCCTAAATCTTTTACCTGAAGGAACGTCCTTGGCTCCTCAATCCAATACTGGATTTGATTTTTCAACCATCCGGGGAACCTCATCCAGACCTTGTTAACCTGAAACTAACCACATGGTTTCTCCAATTCCAGTAATGCTACAGGATTGACAATATGGCAAATCTTTTTGATTTACTACAATATAGGTGGAATCTCATAACACAGAATTCTTTTTAGCCTCTTTTGCAGATGTTTACATTTCTTATTTTCTATGTTTTCTGTTGAGTCCATTTTCTGCAGTACCAAGGTGCAATTGGCTGCTATTTCCTCCTTACACATAGGGTTTCAGGCTCTTCTTTGTTATGTAAAGCCTTTCTTAAAGGTACATTCCATCTGTGATCTTCCGTAAAAGATCTGGCTCCTCCTTGGGACTTAAATGTCTTCTTGGAGGAATTTTCCAGACCTCTATTTGAGCCTGCTGCATCTGCAGAATTAAAATTCTTTTCCTGGAAAACTGTTCTGTTAGTGGCCATCACTTCAACCAGAAGGATTTAGAACTACATGCCTTGTCTTCTGTACATCGTATTTAAAGGATAGGGTTACCTTGAGAGCCAGTCCCTCCTTTCTTCCTAAAGTGGCTTTTGAAATTAATTGATGTTAAGTTGTCTATCTCGCCTTCATTCTTGCTGGTTGGGTACGGAGCCGATCCTTGGATCCAACTCTGCCATCTTCAAAAGCTCGAGAGCTGCTTACTGGCTTGAGGCCCCCTCCTATATCCCATGATGCCTGGTGCTAGATACCCAGATCTCGTTTGCCGCTTCTGCTACGAGGTTGCGTTTACTGGCTCAGGTCGTAATTTTCACTTTGTTCTTATATTTAGGAATTTTGTACTTTGTTAGGTATACTTTTATTGTTACAGCTCAGAGTAGATTCTATAGCAGTTTTAGTGTTTATCCTCCCTTCAAAACTTGTTTTCTCCTTAGAGTTTTTTTTCCTTTCCCTCCCCCACCCCCGTTTACCTTTCAAAGTAAGCCGTTTTAGTTAGAGGCTTATCATTGTTTTATTTTTAAGGTAGACAAAAGTTTTCTTTTTAGTAAATTGTGGTAGCTTGTAGGTCTTGTATTATTATAGTGTGTGTGTGTGTGCTGTTAGGGTGTGGTAACTTGTGTGAATTGTGTGTATTTTTTTGTGTGAATTGTGTGTATTTTTTTCAGTTACCTACTCTCCACTCTACTTGTTATTTGTATTTGATTTTCCTTTACAGGAATGTCTAAAGACACAAGTGTTGGGATTCGAGAAGTGTCAATCATGCTGTCAGAAAATGTCTTTGACAGATGGTCACACTTCTTGTGTCTACTACTTGGGCTCCCTACACCTGCAGGACTCTTGCTCGGTATGTCACGCCTTTAGTCCAAGAGTCCTGTAGGAGCGTAGGAATAAGTTTATCCTGAGGGGTTTGCTTAAACCTGAAGGATCACCGGCCAAGACTCAGTCAGTGAAACCTTCTAGGCCATCGAAGCAGTCTGCTACCAGCTCGGAGCCATCGCCGGGTATGGCTTCTGCTTCAACTTCGGTTCCGGCTGGAACCAAAGTACCTATCTCTACGTCAACTTTGGCTCCGACTGTAGCCGAAGTACCAGTCTCTGTCGGCATAGACTCTTCCATTGAAGCCGTCAGGGAGTCGGAAATGCTCCAGGTCACCATCATTGGAGTCGATACACTCTGCTCCAGGGTCACCCTTACTGCAATCTGAGCGGAGTCATCGATCCCACTCTTCTCGGTCGTCTAGGCTATCTGACCATGATTTGGAGAGAGTGGTGAGCAGGCTTTTAAAGTCGCAGGCCCTGGCAAATATGCTATCCAGCACCCCTCACCAGGGTTAGACTCTACCTGTTTCTCCAATAGTTCCTCCTTCGACTCATCCATTGAGTTCGGAGCCAGAGCATGCTGTGGCTGGAACCGTGGGTCCATCGGCACCGATACCTCCCCTTTTGGTGCCATTGTCAGCTCCGATCTCTTCCATGGTGCCGTCCTTAGAGGGATCTGGGCGCCGGGACTCCTTCGTCGGCTCCGAGGGGGCGAGTGGCATCGGACCCTTGTCCGACCCCATTCTCCCTCTCGGAGCTTCGGCACAGGTGAGTTCGGCTCCTACATCGGCTTTGGAGCCGTCCCTCTCGGTGCCAGGAAGAATTCCTGTCTCTTCGGAGCCGGAGCCTTTTATGGCATCGGGAAGGGGTGCCTTAGAGGTCATGAGGAGTGTGCTGGCATCTGAGTCAGCCTCACGGTTGGCCTCATTGGCTCCTCCCCCCATGGTGCCTGCTCCGGCCTCTGCCCCTCCTCCAGGCGCCAACCGTGGGGAACAAGCGCTCCAGGGCACCCCATTGGGTGTATCTTCCTCTTCCGAGGCCTCCCCTGTTCATTCAGAGGATCCCCCTCGAAAGAGAAAATGCAAGGGGAAGCATGTTGACTCCCCTGAGTCTGTCACTTCAGATACCGATTTTGAGGAGTCTGAAGGGTCCCTGAGATCCTCCTCTGAGGAAGTCTCCTTCTCAGACATCCTTTAAATCCTTAGGCAGAGGGGGAACTGGACTACCCTTAACCCTTCCAAGGATGAGTCGGTATTCCTGGACGCGTTTGGTTCCCGACCCTCCACCTCCTGGGTGTCTCCGCCTTTCGATCCACTGATGTCGGTGGTGGCACGAAAGGCATGGTCAGCTCCAGACACAATGGAACCAACTCCCCGTAGGCCCACAAAATTCATCACCGCCCCTCAGGACAAGCAATTTCTGACCAAGGGTGTTCCCGTTGATGCCATGGTGGTAGCAGCGGCCACTAAAAAGGAGTTGGCTGAAACTTCTTAGTCTGTCCATCCCCTAATAAGTAATCTAGGGCTATGGACAGATATGGGAAGTGGATGTTTTCCTCGGCGACCTTTTCCATGAGGTCTCTGAACTATTTGTGCCATTTTACCCGCCTTCAAAGGGATCTCCTTAAAGAGTTAGGAGATGCCCTTCAAGATCCATCATCTGCAGGGGCTCAGGCCAAGATTGCTTCCCAGCTGTCGACTTTAAATTCTGTAGTAAACTCCTCCATGCGTCTCATCTCTTATGCAGCCGATGGAGCGAGTAGGGCCACAGGCACAGGTGTGGCTTTGAGGAGACACACTTGGATGCGGTTATGCAACTTCGCGGAACCCTTTAAGGCGTCTTTCACCAACACCCCCTTTGATGGTTCTGCTCTGTTTGGACCACAGGTGAAAGATACCCTTACCAGATGTGAGCAGGAAGGCGAGACTCTCTCTACCTTTTAGGCAAGGTTCAAATGACAAATTCACCACCGTAACAGGTACAAGCAAGCAAAATCTGAGGGTAGTGCTACTCAATGCTAGAAGTCTAAACCTCAAAATGCACTCACTCGAGGCACTCCTTAAAATGGAGAACATTGACATCTGTGCAGTGACAGAGACCTGGTTCAAAGCTCCAGAGAGCACCCCTACATTACCAGGTTTCAATTCATACCACACCTTTCGGCCACCTAACCCAGAAAGAAGCACTAAAGGCGGAGGTGTGTCCATATTCATTAAGGATATCCACACCTCCAGGCTAGATGCACAGCATAATACATCCGAGATTATCCAAGTGCAACTAACTGTGGGCAAGACCACAATCCAAATTGTAGCTTGCTACAGACCTTCCACCATGCCCCAGGATTCACACTCCTCATTTCTTGATGCACTGGAAAGTATTAGGGTACAACCCAACACCCTAATAACTGGTGATTTCAACTACCCCACCATTAACTGGGAAAACTACTCATGTACCAACTCTCTTGCTCAACGATTTCTAGAATTCATAAATTCCAATGCCTTGGATCAACTTATTCACACCCCCACCAGGGGCAGCAATATCCTAGACCTGGTCATTACCAACATGGGAAACCGGTGTTCCACACCAGAGGTCAATTCCTCATTGGTCAGATCCGACCTCAAGCTAATCAGCCTAGACATCCACATCCCACTCCCAATTAGGGAAACCATCGTAAAAAACTTCTCCAAAGCCAACTCCACACTTCTTAAGACAGAAGTGGCAAACTTCATGTCACCCATGCAGATGGACAATAGAGATATGACTGCCGAATCCTACACAAATGCACTGTATAAGCACTTACATGAGTGCATGGATCATGCTATCCCTAATAGAAACAAGATGTTATCCTCCAAAAAAAGGAAGCCAATTCTGGTGATCCTCTGCCATAAACAAACTCTACAACAGAAGAAAGAAACTGTTGCAAAAAAGAGTAAAATCCCATGACTGCAGGAACTCCCTGGTCAACCTCAGTAAGAAGCTGAGATCCCTCATAAAATTCTCCAAAGCTAGTTACGAAAACAAAATTGCCACTGACTCTAAAGACAACCACAAAGCATTCTATAGCTATGTCAAGAATCTAAATGGGAACACTCAAATCTGCTCTGAGTTACAGCACAATGGCACTAAATGTACAGAACCAACTGATATTGCCAACATCCTAGCAGATAGGTTCAGTGCTAACTTTACCCCCTCTCTCCCCCTAGGGGGCACATCTCTGTACTGGAAGAATGCAAAGTTCCAATAATCACGGCTGCACAGGTAAAAAACACACTCTCCAAAGCCAAGAACACAGCCTCCATGGGACCTGACAATATCCCAGGCTGCGTTCTACACGAACTACAGAATGAACTGGCACCCTACCTAAGTACCATGTCCAATCATAGCCTCACCTCAGGCTTTGTACCCACTGAATGGTGCACCGCGATGGTTATCCCACTCCACAAAGGGGGAGCCACAACGGACCCCGGGAACTACAGCCCCATTAGCCTGACGAGCGTGGTCTGCAAGGCCCTGGAACGTATCATCGTGGAACTCATAAACAAAGACATTGGTAATCTCCAAACTCTGGACCCTACCCAGTTTGGATTTGTAAAAGGCAGATCATGTCTCCTAAACCTGACTGACTTCTTTGAAGCAGTCACCAAAGCCATAGATGAGGGTAAAATGGTTCACACAGCTTATCTAGATCTCGCCAAGGCTTTCGACACCATCCCCCACTCTGGAATTATAGATAAGCTCACTAAACTAGGTATAAATCCCTATGTCACAAGATGGGTTGCCAACTAGCTCAAGGACAGAACCCACACTGTGAAAGTAGCGGATTCCAAATCCGACTGCAGGCCAGTGACAAATGGAGTACCACAGGGTTCTGGCCTGGGTCCTCTCCTGTTTGGTATCTACTTCTCTGAGGTGCAGGCCAACATGGAAGGTCTTTGGCTAACAAAGTTTGCAGATGACTGCAAACTAGGAGCCGTAATCGAAACTCCTAATGATGTGGACAAAATACAAAAGGGCCTCACTGAGACAGATACCTGGTGTCAAAGCCATGGCCTGAAGCTCAATGCCAAAAAGTGTATTGTCATCCCCGTTGGTAAAAACTCTGTACCCATGAACTACCACATAGCTGGTAGTCTACTTAATGCCAAAAATGTGATGAGACCTTGGGACACAGGTGAACAGTAGTCTCTCCTTTGATAATCACATCGCCACAGTGGTCAGGAAATCCTTCTACATGGCTCATCTCATCACAAAAGGATTCTCATCCAGAAAAAGAGGTCATTGTTCCCCTCTACTCATCACTCATTAGACCCATTATAGAGTACAATGCCCCTTTTGGTATGTACCTCACAAGACCTCTACAACAACTGGAAAGACCACAGAAATACCTCACAAAGAGGATTGCTGGCCTCAAACAGATGCCCTATGCAGACAGTCTCAAAAAACTACAGCTTTACTCCATCGCATATCGCCTACTCAGGGGCAATCTCTGCCTAACATGCAAAGCTATGTCAAACCCAGAGCTGTTGGACATGCTCCACTTAAAGAAATCCCAATCCCTCCGAGCTACACGTTCTAGGGCCCTAAACCTTGTCACCACAATAAACAGAACATGCTGGAGGGATAGATTCCTGTCCCAGAGACTTCCCATACTGTGGAACAGACTACCTATCTATGTCAAACAGAGCTCCTCATTAGCACTCTTCAAGAAAAATCTTGATGATTGGATGGGAAATGGGAAATTCACCCTGGGGATCACTTCTGTGGCTCTGCTCGACAGGGGCACAGGAAAATAATTTTCTTGGGTGGCGAAAGCCAGGGTACATTTTTTGGCTAGGCTTGTATGGGCCCTAGGGCCGATGGCCTAGTACCTACCTATGAACCTATGGAGTCCGTTTTTCCACTCCTTCAAGACAGTATCCCAAGGGTCAGAAGACTGGGAAGATGTGGTTCTGGAAATCCCAGGGAGCCGTGCCTGACACACGTGGAGAGTTCCCCTCCAGGGGCAGAGGAGGGAACAACAATAGACGCCGCCCTAGAGGCAGGGGGGTCTGCAAAATCAGGGCCAAAGAGAATCCTTCTCTGACAAGCCCTTCCAGCATCCCTGAAGTGCTGCCCACCTTTGGAGGCAGTCGAGGGAATATTATCACTGTACCCAGAAACCTGGCAAAGTATAACAAAAGACAAATGGGTACTTTCCATCATATCCGTAGGCTACAAAATCCCCTTCTTTTGCACTCCCTACATTCCCAACAAATCCCTTCCAGATGTTCCACCCAATCTAAGGGATCAAGCAGTTCAAGAAATTTCAAAACTGCTAAGAAAAAGTGCCATCCAGTCAGTCCCAGCAGACCAACAAGGATCCGGAATTTACTCAAGGTTCTTTTTGGTACCAAAAAAGACAGGAGTTTGGAGACCCATTCTGGATCTCAGCAGACTAAACAGGTCTGTTCAAAGAACGAAGTTCCGGATGGTCACGCTACAGTCCATTTTACCCTTTCTGGGTCAGGACAATTGATGTGCTCCATAGATCTTCAGGATGCGTACTACCATATCAAAATGCAGACATGCTCCAGAAGATTCCTCCACTTCCGGCTGGGAGCCAGTCATTATCAGTTCAGAGTGCTGCCCTTTGGTCTCACCACAGCACCCCCAGGGTGTTCACCAAATGTTTGGCAGTAGTCACTGCTCACTTGGGACGGCAAGGATTCCAGGTGTTTCCATATTTAGATGACTGGCTCCTTACTGCAACCACCAGGCATCACCTGCTGCTATCCAGAGACTGCACCATCCAAATGTGCTCCACTCTAGGCATCACAATAAATTTCAAAACGTCTGCATTGTCGCCTTGTCAATCTTATCACCTTTATAGGCGCAAACTTAAACACAAAGAACATGTCAGTGACTCTGCCAGTAGACAGAGTGTTAGCCATTCGACGACATGTGCAGGTCTTATTAGGATGCAAAAAGATTCAGGCCAGATTTGTCCTAAAAACATTGGGTCTCATGGCAGCAGCTATAATACTAGTCCCCCTTGCACGCTTTCATATGAGGATTCTTCAGTGTATGCTGTTCACACAATGGTCTTTCCAGCAACTCCCGATGTCTCACAGGATAATGATCACACAGTCATGCAAAAACCAACTTGTTTGGTGGATGGTTTCCCCATCATTACACCAGGGCAGACCATTTGTTCTTCCTCCCCCAGTAGCTACGGTGACCACGGACGCCTCCCTAATTGGGTGGGGGGGGCATTATCAGGGCAGAACAGTCCAAGGCACCTGGCAGCCTCACGAGTACCATCTGCATATCAATGTCTTGGAGATGAGAGCAGTGCTTTTAACGTTGCAAGCTCTTCAAAACTCTCTTCCCACTGGGACCATTGCAATTCAAACAGATAATATGTCAGTGGTATGGTACATCAACAAGCAGGACGGAACCAAGTCATACCTCTTATGTCGAGAAGCACTCAGACTTTGGCAGTGGGCGATCTCTTCCCAACGGTTTCTGATAGCAGCGCACATCCCTGGGAAGTCCACCGTTATAGCAGACAGGCAGAGCAGAGCAATTCTCACGCCTCACGAGTGGTCTCTCAGTCAGACTATGGCAGACAGAATCTTCCGCAAATGGGGTCAGCCTTGCTGCGACCTTTTTGCCACCCCCTTCAACAGCAAGTGCGACAATTTTTTCTCTCTACTACCTCTTCCCGGACACCTCCCCAGAGACGCTCTAGTTCACGATTGGCCCCAGGGACTTCTTTATGCATTCCCTCCATTCCCCCTGATTCCCAAACTAATTCAGGAAACTACCACACTGGGATGCAAGATGATCCTCATTGCCCCTTACTGGCCTCGACAAATTTGGTTCCCCTTCCTGCATCATCACCTTCTGGAGCAACCCTGGACCCAATTCCAGATCTCCTGATCCATCAATTGGGCGGGCTGCATCAATCTCTCCAGCTCACTGCTTGGTTTCTCCACTTCCGACTTTAGCCAGGCTTCCAAACATCTCCCATTCAGTGCGTGAAATCATCTTATCCTCGCATACGTCAACCACTAGAAAGACTTATGTTAGTAAGTGGAAACGTTTTTCCTTATGGGCAGAGAACAGGAATATAGATCCCTTTTTCAGCCCCTGTGCACCATATTTTAGATTTTCTAGCAGAACTTTTTCAAACTGGATCCTCTTCTGCCACGATTAGAGTTCAGCGAGCTGCAATTTCAAACTTTCATATAGGCCTATCTGATTCAAGCATCATGTCCCATAAGCTTTGTAAAGCTTTTCTGAAGGGGACCACTCTACTCGGGGCCCCCAGTAAGAGATCCCCGCCTCAGTGGGATCTGAATTTGATTTTAACTTCCCTGATACTACCCCCCTTTGAACCGGCAGCTTCTTGTTCCTTGAAGTTTCTTTCTTGGAAAACCCTTCTTTTGGTTGCAGTTGCGTCAGCCAGAAGAGTTTCTGAACTTCAGGCTCTTTGTGTTCGTCCTCCTTACCTAGTCTTTCACAATGATAGAGTTTCTCTTCGGACTAATCCTTCCTTTCTCCCAAAGGTTACTTCTGATTGTCATTTGAATCAGTCCATTGAACTGCCCGTGTTCTTTCTGAATTATTCCAACAAGGTAGAATACAAATTACATCAGTTGGATGTCCATAGACAATTACGCTTTTACTTGCATAGAAGCAAGCAATTCAGAAAATCCGACCAGTTGTTCCTGTCTTACGCTGAAGGAAAACAAGGCATACCTGTGTCAAAAGTCACCTTATCTAGGTGGTTGTCTTCTACTATTATCTTTATATATCAGTTGAGAAATAGACCTTCCTGCTAAACCTAAAGGTCACTCCACCAGAGCTTTAGCTACTTCTGTGGCTTTTCAGGCTACATTGCCAATGGAAACTATTTGTGCGGCAGCTACCTGGGCTAATCCACATACCTTCATTTCACATTATAAGCTGGATGTGGCTCCCAGAAGCGGAGCTGATTTTGGTTCCACTGTTCTGAAGAGTCTGTTCCGATGAGCCACCCAGGATTGAGGTGCTAGGGACGCTGTCCCAACCAGCAAGAATGAAGGCAAGATAGACAACTTAACATTAAGAAGTTATGTACCTACCATAACGTTCCATGTTAGTTGTCTTCTTCTCGCCTTCTTTCTTGCGTCCCACCCTCCATCCCCCTATCCTAGTAGACCGAGAAGAGTTCCTGAGGCTTCTTCATCACTGGCTGAGTCTTCTCTGGCTGTTACTTCTCACTGTCAGTCTCTCCAGTAGTTTCCCATATCCTGCTACAGTTACTGTATTATCATGATTATTATTATTATGTCTGTAGTTAGGTTACAAAACGAGATCTGGGTATCTAGCGCCAGGCATCATGGGATATAGGAGGGGGCCTCGAGCCAGTAAGCAGCTCTCGAGCTTTTGAAGATGGCTGAGTCGGAGCCAAGGATTGGCTCCGAACCCAACCAGCAAGAAAGAAGGCGAGAAGACGACAACTAACATGGAACGTTATGGTAGGTACATAACTTCTTATTCACAGCCCATACATCTCCTAGTGCTCTTTCTGAATTATCAAAACAAAGGGTAATGCATTTTGCATACACTGGGTGTACACAGGTGGCTTTGCTTTTACCTTCACAGGACAGACTCCTTCAGAAAAGATGAGCAGTAATTTGAATCCTTCACATGCAACAAGCTGGGCAAGAAAATTTTAAAGATTTCCTTATCCAGATGATTCTCTGTTTCTTTTATGTGCATTTCCCAAAATAAATCCTTGCCCTGCAAGCCTAAAGCTCATTTCACTAGAGCAGTTGCAGTCTCAACAGCCTTTTTCAGAGCTTTGTCCTTGGATGAAATTTGTTAGGCTACCAGTTGGTCTTCATCTCATATCTCTGTCAAGCTCTACAAATTAAATTGTATGTCCAGAGCCAGAGTTTCATTTGGGGCTTCCATCCTTAAGGATCTTCTGTCTTGAGGCCATCTGCATATCTAGCAGCTGGGGATTCTGGCCCATATATCAGATCAGACAGACTGAATGAATAGGATATGAAAGTTATTTAGTTACCATAATGATAGATCCTTTCATTCCAGTCTGTCCGATACAAAGACCCACCCTTCTTCAACCTGCCATTATGTCGATCTAAAGGCATTTACTCGGAGTCAAAGTAGGTCACGTATAGATGCATTTAACAGTAAGCATCACATTTTATCTGAGTTAGTCAGGGAGGAGCAGGGCATTTTGAGTAAAAGTTTGGGAAGGGCTCAAGACTGAAGTACTAGATCAGCCCGATTGGGTCTGAGCTGGGGCTTCAGGACCCATGTGTCATATTGGATGGACTGGAATGAAAGGATTTATCATTATTGTAAGTACACTACTTTCATTTTTTCTACTCTGACTACTGTCTCAGTAAGGAATTTCTCAGGATTCTGGGTCTTGTGGCTTCTATGATTCTTGTGATTCCTCTAGCAAAGTTCCATACAAGAAGAAGAATCCAATGGCATGTAAAATCTATATGGTCTCAACATCAGCATCCCCTGACATTTCACTCCTCATAACTCCCAGGCCCACCCTTCTTACAACCTGCATGTGTGTTTATTTAAACGGGTGATGCAGAATTCGGCTAACCTCACAAGGTTCTGCAGATGGGCTTAAGTGGTGAAGACTCAGAAGGCCTAAGTTGGGTTAAGCTGGAAGTAGCACTACTTATGTATAGTCCTGAGTCTGGTCTTGGGATAGCATTGATTGTCATTGACAGAGTTTGCGAGCAAGCAGCCACAGTCTGTTCCCAGTCTGCTGAGGATTCCTGTCTGGCATGGGAAGATTCCACCACCCCTATCTTTAAGTCTGGTATGGGAGTCTGAAGCTAGTGCCTGAGAAGCAACTCCAAAGCTATCTGACACCCTGAGTCCTTTAGCTCAAGAGGACATTGAGGGGGACCTACAGCATTGTAGACACTGGTAGGCCTCACCTACCCCTTGGCCATACACACTCGGTCTTACTAGGTGTCTGCAAATATATCTGTCTCTCCAACAATCATAAACCTGGGTGGACTAGCCAACACTTGGTAGTTTGATGCTTTTTCCTTCTTTCTTTTGTGAGGAGACCCTTATCTCAGCATCACCAATGGATGCCAAATACGTGGGCCCACCCACATTTTCTTTTTCTCTTTTCTTTAAAAAAACTTTTCAAACTACTCTGCCCTTACACTTAATGGTTCTTTAAATTGAGCACAATGGGGACAGTTGACTCAATGTTGTACTCCAGATCCAGGCAGAACAAACAGTCCTGTTGAGAAATTTGTTTTCTGCACTTTAAGCAAACGTTATATCTGATGATGTCAGTTTTCATTCTGTCCTCAACTGTTGGGTTTGGATTCAGTCCTCTGATCCAACATTAGCTCATGACCACCAAAAGGCTCTCTAGCTCCTCCCTACTCATTATGTACCAGGTGTTTTTTCAATTTGTATTACAACTATATTTATTTCCTCCCTTTTCCTGCTATAATAATTGTAATTCTTCTTACCATAGTTGGTATTTATCCCCTTTTTTTCATATATTTTCTGCATGTTTTGTGCAACTTTCATACCATTGTTGGTATCCTTATCTATATAAACAAAATCTGTTTCTGTACCTCCTTCTGTGTATTTTTTTTTCTATATTCCATGTCAGAAAAAGGCCCTTTGGGGTTTAAAAATGTAATAAATGCGGTCACAGGTTAGCTCTATCAGATGTGCATTCTCTGTGTATACTTTCTAGGCCCTGATCACCTAAAGGACGAGTGCAGCATTTGCCAGAATTTTAATCCTAGGGCTATTGCTGACCATAAAAATAAGAAAACAAGCCCATTCTGAAGGGACAGCCAGCCCAAGGTCTCCACACCACCCAGCAGGGTTTCACCGTCTCTTCTGATACTTCACCGGAGCATCCCACTGACAAAGTTCCTAGGAAGAAGAAGTGCGAAAGGAGTTGATTTGACTCCCCTCAGGAGTTAGTCACCAAGGATACTGATTTTGGTGAAGGAGAGGGGTCCCCATGATCACCTCCTGAAGACATCTCATTTGGAGACCTTCTTGAGATCCTTAGAGAAGTGGCTGGTCCTCTGATGATACTTCCCCAGAGGAGTCTGTATTCCTGGTGGCCTTTGGAGCTGGCCCATCTACCTCCTGTTTTACACTAACCACGACTGAGATCATTGACTTGATCGTTATGAGGGCATGGAAGGAACTTGACTCAGATGAGCCAATCCCCAAGAAACCAGATCGGATTCAAGCTCCACCAGTAGTTAAAGAATTCTGGAGTAAGGGATTGCCCATAGATGCCATGATCATGGCGGCGGCCACTAAAAAGGAACTTCTTGAGCAGAGTTACTCTGTTCATCCCCCCCTAACAGGGAGTCTAGGATGTTGAACATATTTTGGAAGGATGTATATGCTTCAGTGACCTTTGCCCTTCAGTCACTGAACTGTTTGGCACATTTTATGAGACAACAAAAGGGACTTGATCAAGGAACTTTCAAACTCCCTTGCTGTCACCACTCACTACTACTGAGACTCAATCTTCTGTGGCTTCACAGTTGGCTACCCTTCAATCCATTTCAAATTTGTCCATGAGGCTTATCTCACATGCAGTTGAAGGTGCCTCAAGGACAGAGGTTTTGGACATTTCCATCAGGAGGCATGCTTGGATGCGCTTGTGTGATTTTGCAGAGCCCTTTGTCATTGTTCGTCAGTGCACCTGTTGGCAGCAATTTGTTGTTTGGCCTGAAAGTGAAGGGGACACTCTCCAAGTGTGAAAAGATGGAAAGTCCCTTTCTGCAGTGAGCATAAATTGTTCGACCCCCCCCCCCCCCCAAAAAAGATATTTTCTAGAAGTCAATGAGGTGGTCAAAAGATGTGGTTCAGGAAGTCCCAGAGTCCTTGTTCCACATGGAGATAGTTCCACCAGGGGCAGAGGAGGAAACTTGAATGGACGCCACTGCCCATGTGGCAAAAGTGGCCCGCAAAACCAAGGGTCCAGGAATTCTTTCTCTGATAGACCCTATCAGCGCTCCTGATAAGAGACCCAATTGTCCACCTCTGTAGACAATTTGGGATCAACTATCCTTGCACCAGAGAGCCTGGCTAGGGATAACAAAAGATAGGTGAAGAGGATTATTTCCACAAGTTGTATAATTTCCTTTTCTCTACCACCCCCACACCCATATAAAAAATTCCTGATGTTCCACCCAGTCAGAGGACAGCAGCAGCACTAGAAATACAAAAGCTGCTAGGAAAGAGTCATCCAAAAAATCCCACCAGACAAGGTAGGATCTGGAACTTACTCAAGATTCTTTTTAATGCCAAAGAAAACAGGGGACTGGAGACAAGTTTTGGATCACAGTGATGTGAACAAATCAGTTCAACACACACAGTTTTGCATGGTCACAGTTCAGTCCATTCGGCCTTTCTTGGGCAAGGATGACTGGATGTGCTCAATAGATCTTCAGGATGTGTACTATGACATAAAAATTATAGACCATACAGAAGATGTTTACACTTTCAGCTGGGAGCCAGTCCTCATTAGTTCAGAGCACTGCCTTTGGTCTCGCACAACCCCCAGGGTGTTCACCAAGTACATGGGAGTGGTAACAGATCACTTGAGACTGCAGAGATTGAGTGTTTCCCTATCTACATGGGTCTATATTAGAATCGTGAAACCTGAGTTTCGCCAATACAAGTTCATCGACACATAAATGTCGAAGTCCTAAAAGAACGAAGTACAAAAATAGCGAAATCAGAATGCCGAACGTCCTTTTTTTGGCCAGCAGGGTGATCGTGGGGATGACTAAATAAATCCTTTTCCCTGCTGTAGTGTGGTCCCGAAGTTCTTATATTTAAGTAGGGGGGGTGTGGGGGGTGCAGGGAGGGGGGCTTGCCCCCCTGCAAAAACATTTTAAAAAAGTGTTTTGCATTAGGTTTGTTCCATCAGGTTTACCTTACCTGTATGGTGCTGTTGCTTCTAGGAATACGTTCGACTTTGTCATTTTTGCTTTTTTAGAACTTCGCTGTTTTCAGACTTAGACAATTATGTGTCCATGACTTTGTATTCGCGGAAGTAAGCTTTTGTGATTATAATATAGACCCATCTACATGACTTGCTCATTACCTTCCCAATCGGCCATCTGCTTAACAAAAGCAAGAAATCGGGTTCTTCAGATTTGTTCTCTTCTAGGGATAACTATTAAGTTATGAGATGTTTCCATTACAACCAACTCTGTCAGGGAAATAATCCACAGTACCAAAATTTCAGCCTGCTTGATCCTTCAAGCCTTGCGGTCAGTGTCATCTCACATAGTCTTAGATCTGCTAGCAAGATTTTACATGAGGATTCTTCAGTGGATGCTAGCAACTCAGTGGTTGATTCTTTATCAGTGGATGAATCATTCAGGCATGCAAGAGATACCGCTGGTTGTGGATTGTCAGATCAGGTCCTATAAGGCTGTCCTTTCATTCTCCCTCAACCCAAGACCATAGTGACCATGGATACTTCCTAGACTGGGGGGGGGGGGCAGGGGGGGCACTTCTTAAGGAACACAGTCCAAGGCACTTGGTCCCCCGAAGAGGCCACTTTGCATATCAATGTCCTAGAAACGAGCAGTGCTCTTAGCATTGCAGGCTTTCCAGGATGCTGTCCCTTTAGGGACAGTTGAGATTCAGACAGACAATATGTCAGTGGTTTGGTACTTCAGGAATCCAATCTTAACCCTTGTGTCGAGAAGCTCTCTGAGTGTGGCAATGGGTGAGCTCATACAACCACTTTCTCATAGCAATGCTCATTCCAGGGAAGTCCAATGCAATACCAGACAAATTCAGCAGGTCCATTCTTTTTCCCTAACCAACAAATGCAGCAAGTTCCCAAGAAAACGTATCTGGGTAGTACTGTGGTGTTTTGAAGTCCCAGAAACAGTGGTAGAATTAGTGCAGGCTGTGTACAAGGACTCTGTGAACAGTGTTCGGTGTCACAGAGGGGTTCCCAGTGGAAAGTCCAATGTGGTACTAGACAAATTCAGCAGGTCCATTCTTTTTCCCTAAACAACAAATGTAGCAAGTTCCCAAGAAAGCTTATCTGGGCAGTACTGTGGTGGTTTGAAGTCCCAGTGGTAGAGTTAGTGCAGACTATGTTACAAGGACTCACTGACTCAAGTATGAACAGTGTTCGACGTCACGGAGGGGTTCCCAGTGGGAGTGGGTGTACACCAGGGTTCAGCTCTGAGCCCACTACTGTTCATACTGGTGATGGACTACATTAGCAAATAGGTCGGAGGGGACATTTCAACAAGTTGCTGTATGCAGACAATGTGGCATTACAGGCAGACTCTGAGCTAGAACTTCAGTTTTGCATTCCATTCTTCTATCCTTTGTTAAAGGCACATGGAATGAAACTAAGCACAGATAAGATGGTGGTAATGGCAGCAAACTGGGGAAATCAGAAGAAGCTGAGAACAGAGATAGAAAGGAAGATAGTGTAACAGGTAAACAGCTTCAAGTATCTGGGAGGGGTGGTTGAGGAGAAGGGAAGTCTGAATGAAGAGGTCAAAGCTAGAATCAGAAGGGTTGCAGCCAACTGGCATATAGTGTCAGGTGTAGTCTATGACAGAAGAATGCCAATGAAGGTGAAAAGTAAGGTGTACAAGACAATGGTGTGACCAGTACTTCTGTATGGTACAGAAACCTGGGCAGTAAAGGCAGAATAGTTGAAGCTAGAGGTGATGGAAAGAAGTGTCTGAGAAGGGTAGTAGGATGCACATTGTAGGACAGATGAAGAAATGAGGATGTATGAGCAGAAGCCAACGTAGCTCCAATTGTAGAAAGGATAAAAGAGAACCGATTACAGTGGTTTGGACATGTGCAGAAAAGCAGTGGACAGTCTGGTGAGGAAGATTTGGAACAGACAGGAAGAAGTTAAGAGGAAACGGGGACTTCTAGTAAAGTGGTGGATGGATTGTTTGAAAGATCTGCGACAGTCAGGCATAAGTGTTGAAGAAGGCAGGAGTGTGGCACTGACTTGAGAGAGTTGGCGACGGTTAACAAGATACCCCGACCCTGTGTAGAAAAAATGGGGAGAAAGGGGGCCGATGATGTACAATGCAGCAGCTACTTTGCCCTAATCCCCCCTCCAAGGGAATCACCAAGGGATGCTCTTCTCCATGATTGCTCCCCCCAGTCTACTTTATGCTTACCCACCAATTTTCGTTAATCCTGAAGTGCCTGCAGAAAGCTGCCAGGTTGAAGAGCGCAGAGGGCTTCTCATTGTGCTTTACTGGCCTTAACACATTTGGTTCTCCGTCCTATGGCCTCATCTGTTTTTTCAGCCTTGGATTCTGCATCTGATTCTAAACCTCCTGTCCCACCCGACGGGTATGATTCATCTGGATATCTCAGACCTCAAGCTGACAAAGTGGTTTCTCCAATTCCATTAATAGCCAAACAACCAATGCTCTTTTCCCTTGTCCATTGTATTTTTATCTTCCCATAAGTCTTTTACAAGAAAACTTTACACAAGTAAATAGAAAAGTTTTGTTTACTGGGCACAACAAAAATGCATTGACCCTTTCCCAGCTGATATACATAGTATACTTGAATTTTTGGCATCAGTTTTTAATGATGGAGCTAATTCCTCCACAGTCAAGGTTCAGTTAACAGCAATTTTTAATTTTCATATTAGATTTGAGAATTCTTCTGTGGCCTCTTCCAAACTTTGTAAGGCATTTTTGAGAGGCACTCTCCTGCTAAGACCCCCATACAAAGATCCTCCTCCTCCATGGGATTTGAACTTGGTACTGCTGGCCTTAATTAATTCTCCCTTCGAACCAGCAGATAATTGTGATCTTAAGTCCCTGACCTGGAAAACTGCTTTTCTGGTGGCTATTACCTCTGCTAGAAGAACTTCAAACATTGTTTTCCAAACCTCCCTACTTGATATTTAACAAGGATAGTCACTTTACGTACTAACACTTCCTTCCTAAGGTGGTGTCAGAATCCAGTATTAACCAGTCCATTAATTTGCCAGTCTTTTTTCCTAAATTTACAAAGGTGATTAGATTCCATCTCCACATCAGAGTACATCATTAACGCTTTTTAAGTGCAACCTGGATAAATGGATGGGGAACGGTAAATACACCCCTGGGATTCCACCTGTATCCCTTCTGGACAGTGGAATCTGATGCTGACTTGTTGGAACATGAGCTAAATTCTTGGCTAGGCTTTAAGGGCCTCATGGCCAATAGCCTAGTAACTTCCTATGACTATGTGCTGCATGTATTGGATGTCCACAGACAATAACGTTTTTACTTGCATAGAACAAAAGAAATTAGAAAAACACACACATTATTTTTGTCCTTTACAGACAAGAAAAAAGAATGTGCATGGTCGCCATGCAGTTAAAGTAAAACTTCTGTAAGGAAGTGCGAAGGAAAGCAAACGGTACACTACAGTATAAGCAGATACACTTGTAAGCCTAGATTTTTTTATGAAACTGAAGTATTAAATACGTACTGTCATCACCCTAAACTGATACTTGTATGAACCCAAGAGTTCTTTCACTGAGCAGATTCTGAGCTCTGATCACTTTGTGTGTGTGTTTGTATGTATGTACTGAAACAAGAAGTGGAGCTGTAAAACTCGCACTACCTTCCTAGCTTCCGGTGTCATTCTAAGGGGATCCAGTATCTGTCTGCCTGGGATGACATGATCAACAGACCACGATGCTTTGCCAGAGATGGCCTGCACCTGTCGCATGGGATTCCGGATAGTGGCTAAGGCTCTTGCCACCCCTATAGTGCTTTTTTAGGCAAGGTTCAAATGACAAATTCACCACCTTAACAGGTACAAGCTAGCAAAATCTGAGGGTAATGCTACTCAATGCTAGAAGTCTAAACCTCAAAATGCATTCACTCGAAGCACTCCTTAAAATGGAGAACATCGGCATCTGTGCAGTGACAGAGACCTGGTTCAAGACTCCAGAAAGCACCCCTGCAGTAGCAGGCTATAATTCATACCACACCTTTCGGCCACCTAACTGGGACCGAAACACTAAAGGTGGAGGCGTATCTATATTCATTAAGGATATCCACACCTCCAGGCTAGTTGCTCAGCATAATGCATCCTAGATTATCCAAGTGCATCTAACTCTGGGCAAGATTGTAATCCAAATTGTAACTTGCTACAGATCCCCCACCATGCCCCAGGATTCCCACTCTTCATTTCTTGATACACTGGAAAATATTAGGGTACAACCCATCACCCTAATAATGGGCAATTTCAACTACCCCACCATTAACTGGGAAAACTACTCCTGTACCAACTCTTTTGCTCAACGTTTTCTGGAATTCATAAATTCCAATGCATTGGATCAACTTATCCACACCCCCACCAGGGGCAGCAATATCCTAGACCTGGTCATTACCAACATGGGCGACCGGTGTTCCACACCAGTGGTCATTTCCTCATTGGTCATTTTCGACCACAAGCTAATCACCCTAGACATCCACATCCACCCCCCATTAGGGAAACCACCTTAAAAAAATTCTCCAAAGCCAACTTCACGCTTCTTAACACAGAAGTGGTAAACTTCAAGACACCCATGCAGACTGACAATAGAGGTATGACTGCTGAATCCTACACAAATGCACTTTATAAGCACTTACACGAGTGCATGGATCGTGCTATCCCTAACAGAACCAAGATGCTGTCCTCCAAAAAAAAGGAAGCCAATCTGGTGGTCCCCTGCCATAAACAAACTCTACAACAGAAGAAAGAACTGTTGCAAAAAAGAGTAAAATCCCATGATTAAGAAGCTGAGATCCCTCATAAAATTCTCCAAAGCAAGTTACGAAAACAAAATTGCCACTGATTCTAAATACAGTCACAAAGCATTCTATAGCTGTGTCAAGAATCTCAATGGCAACATTCAGATATACTCTGAGTTACAGCACAATGGCATTAAATATACAGAACCAACTGATATTGCCAACATCCTGGCAGATAGGTACAGTGCTAACTTTACCCCCCAAAGGACCCATCTGTATACGGGAAGAATGCAAAGTTCCTGTAATCATGGCTGCACAGGTAAAAATCACACTCTCCAAAGCCAAGAACACAGCATCCATGGGACCTGACAACATCCCAGGCTGCATTCTACACAAACTGCAGAATGAACTGGCACCCCACCTAAGCACCATGTTCAATCATAGCCTCACGTCAGGCTTTGTGCCCACTGAATGGCGCACAGCGACTGTTATCCCACTCCACAAAGGGGGACCTACCATGGACCCTGGTAACTACTGCCGCATTAGCCTAACAAGCCTGGTCTGCAAGGCCATGGAAAGTATCATCATGGATCTTATAAATAGACGTTGGTAATCTCCAAACTTTGGACCCCACCCAGTTCGGCTTTGTAAAAGGCAGATCATGCCTCCGAAACCTGATAGACTTCTGTGAAGCAGTCACCAAAGCCGTAGACTAGGGTAAGGTGGTTCACACAGCCTATCTAGATCTCACCAAGGCTTTTGACACCATCTCCCACTCTGGAATTATAGATAAACTCACTAAACTAGGTATAAATCCCTATGTCACAAGATGGGTTGCCAGCTGACTCACTGACAAAACCCACACTGTGAAAGTAGCAGACTCCAAATCCGACTTCAGACCAGTGACAAGTGGAGTACCACAGGGTTCAATCCTGGGTCCTCTCCTGTTTGGTATCTACTTTTCTGAAGTACAGTCTAACACAGAAGGTCTTTGACTAACGAAGTTCGCAGATGACTACAAACTAGGAGCCATAATCGAAATTCCTAACGATGTGGACATCCTACAAAAGGGCCTCACAAAGACAGATGCCTGGTGTCAAAGCCGTGGCCTCAAGCTCAATGCCAAAAAGTGCATTGTCATCCCCTTTGGTAAAAACTCTGTACCCATGAGCTACCACATAGGTGGTAGTCTACTTAACATTGAAAGTGTGATGAGACCTTGGGACACAGGTGGACAGTAGTCTCTCCTTTGATAATCACATTGCCACAGTAGTCGGGAAATACTTCTACATGGCACACCATCACAAAAGGTTTCTCATCCAGGAAAAAAGAGGTCATTGTTCCCCTCAACTCATCACTCATTAGACCCATTATAGAGTACAACACCCCTTTGGTATGTACCTCACAAGACATCTACAACAACTGGAAAGGCTGCAGACATAACTCACAAAGAGGATTACTGGCCTCAAAAAGATGCCCTACGCAGACCGTCTCAAAAAACTCAAGCTTTACTCAGTCGCATATCGCCTACTTGGCGACCATCTCTGCTTAACATACAAAGCTATGTCAAACCCAGAGCTGTTGGACATGCTCCACTTAAAGAAATCCCAATCCCTCCGAGCTACGCTCTAGGGACCTAAACCTTGTCACCACAATAAACAGAACATGCTGGAGGGATAGATTCCTGTCCCCGAGAATTCCCATATTCTGGAACAAACTACCTATCTATATCAAACAAAGCTCGTCATTAGCACTCTTCAAGAAAAATCTTGATGATTGGATGGGAAATAGGAAATTCACCCCAGGGATCACCTCTGTGGCTCTGCTCGACAGGGGCACAGGAAATTAATTTTCTTGGGTGGGGAAAGCCAGGGTACCTTTTTGGCTAGGCTTATATAGGCCCTAGGGCCAATAGCCTAGTACCTACCTATGAGGCAAACTCGCAGTACCGTGCCCGGAGTATGACTTCTGTTTCCATTTCACTTTTTTTCATTTTATTCCGAATTCGCACTGCCGTGCCTTATGAAGTTTTCTCTCAAAACGATAAACACAATAAAATAGAATTTTAGGAGGGAGGAAAGGAGCAAAATTTTGATCCAAAAGTTGGGATGCTTTAAAAATCAGGGACAGTTGAGAGATGTAGAGACATGATCCTGTGAAACTTGAATGAATGTGCTATGTTGCTATCCAGTATTAGCCCCACACTGAATAATTCGATCCAGTTCAGATGTAGGTGGTTGAGTGGATTTTTCTTGCAGGCATACCTCTCAGTCTCGTAGAGCAACAAATCTGGACAAAAGCATCCGTAATTGGAGGGGACGAAAATAGGGACAATGTTTAAATATTGCTCTTACAGACTTAGAACATTGATAAAATAACAGGTTTTTTTTTCATTAACATGAATTTTCTTAAGGGTAAGAAGTGTGAAACTCGAATGTCTGTTGTGTTATGATTTCAGTCTTCAATTATTTGCCAGTGATTTGGTAGAAAACCACAATTTTATGGGAAATCAAAAATATTAGGCAAAAATCTTGACAGTTGAGGTAAGCTTGCAGTTGTCAGAAAGCAGCTATCAATGACCTTTTTCACTGAAACTTTGCAGCAAGGCTGTGTTACATAATTCACAAAATCCATTCTGTGAAAAAGTTAGGTACTGAAGAAAACTGCTAGGAAAATGTAGCCACTTGCACTGCAGCTTTAAACATATTATTTGTTCCAGCAGTGATCACTTGTTGAAGAACGTTCACTGCATTTTAACATTTGTAAACTGAGTATATATTTAATTAAGCAGTCAGTGGATGTGGAATGCAATAAAAAATGTTAACCGTTTAGTAAATGTTTTTCTGTAATACACTTATGTTTCCCCAGTCTTTCAAATCAGAGTTCCAAACCTTTAAAGCATACTGTTCCACTATAACAGATTCTTGTAAAATAATCAGAATGGTATCATAACTGTTAACCAAGGAGCAAACTTTTTTTCTTTCATCTACTCAGCCAAAGGACTATCCTTTTAGTCCACCAGTTCCAGACCAAATGCTGATAAAGACTGTTTTGTATTAAGCTTTGACAATCCTATCTACAAGTCCACAGTGTGCTGGGCCTGTGCTCTTCTTACCAGAGTGAATAACATGTAGGTCTCCAAAAGATGGCTATTCCTGTGGCCTTCCTAACCTCCAAACTATTCTTGAAACCATTAGTTTTTCGGATTGTCACAGGCATCACATTGCTGTGGTATACAAAATGGGAAGGTACACATTACTATCTCACTTGCAAACTACACTTGATAGCTTGGGAGCATGCTCAAGTGAACATGGAACTTCATGGGTCCATTGGGATCAAGCCACTACCTCAGTCAACAAGCTGTAAAAAGATTGATAAATTTACATTTTCTTATTCTGACAAATGTTCAAACCAGACAAATCAGAGTCACTCATGCCTGAAAAATTAGAAAGTCCTTTCTCATTACAGAAAAATGGGATCTTAACCAGTCATGGATGACCAGTGGCCTTTTCCATGTGTTGGAGATATGTTCTTCTTTATGCATTTCTTCCCACACCTGTAGTATTAGTTTCTGCTGAAAGAAGAGAATACCAAAAGGCATTTTCAAAGGTGGCCAAGAAAACAAATTCACTTTTTTTCTAACACAGATGTTGGTGACACAACCCAAGTACCTGCCTCTACACAGCAAGTTATTAAAGCAAGAAGACATGGTTCTGCACCTAGACCTTAATTACTCCAGACTAAACCCTTCAAAGATCTTGAATAGGTACCAACTAAATATATTTTTGTTTCACAGATACTGGTGGGTACCAAACAACCATATTTTTCCTTCAGAGATGTTTTTGGGTACCAAACCGACATATGTTTTAGGGAAATAAAAGGCTGCCATCAAAAGAAAAATCATACTGAGTAAATGAACCATATTTTTCCACTTGTGAAAAATAAACAAAATCCATCTTTCAGTTTAGTACCTCTGCAATGTGTCACTACCCTGTTTTGCTGACTTGACATGCTCATCCATTAAATGCACATGTCTACTAAATTTGCTAAAGAAGCCTGTTTGTTCAAATATGCAGCACTACAGATAATAACATCCTAGCTGTGGATGCATGTTGCAGTTCCAGCCATCATAACTGCAATTCCCGGAAAAGCAGACCAGCAATTGTAAATGGGTGCCCTGTCAGACATTTGAGATTAGATGCCCCTAACTCTTAAACTCCTACTGGTAGTAGTTAATGACATGTATTTTTGACTGCTATAATGCTGGACAGCCTTTGCCTGGAAATTGCAGTGAAATAAAATTTAAATGTGAGAATCATATTTTCAACTGACCAAGACAGCAATTTTATCTTACATGTTCAGTTAATGTCCTTTTCTTATGCCTAGAATGGTCTCTGAAACTTCCTTCATCTGATCTGTCCAGTATCCTGCCATCTTTCCTAAAGAGGAGAAAAATTATGAAATGATTTAAAGACTTGTTTCATGTGGCTGGCTAACTACATCACATTTTATTGGAAATCTTTTCTTGTGGTTGGCTAACTACATCACATTTTATGGGAAATGCAGCAAAGCTCTGACTAATTTCAGGTCTCATTCCACAAGTTCAGCAACTACGGTTGCAGCCTTTATTATGTATTTGCCCAAAGTATCTTTGTGATAGAACACCTATTGTTTAGTGACCCTCATTACATTGTAGCAGGAAAGTACAGTTGTGTTAGTAATGACCACTGCTGCAGAGGTCCCAGCTATATAGGCTATATCCTGCGTAGGATATAACACATATAGCTAAGGATACTTGGAGCAGCGATCACTGTGATGAACATTGGTATTGTTACTGTGTGCTGAGTTAAGGGAACATCATCTTTGACTTGGTCATACGTTGAGTACTTTGTTACACTTGGAGAAAAGTGCAGGTGAGTTTTGCACATATTTTCAATCTTTTCCCTTCTAGTTAGTGTGACCTCAAAGTCCATATATAGAGAGGTTAGGGGTTTAGGGGGGCTCACCTCCCTGCAATAGAGTTTTGTGTCTTTTGTGACACTTGATCTTTTTTTGAAGGTTGTGAAATTCAGTTTGGGGTTGTAGATGGAATTTTCAGTTTGTCAGGATTGTGAGATGCAATCTTTTGTAGTGAATCCCTTTTCAGACTGCTGCTTGGACATGCATTCCTAAATTCTCTAAATGTTACTAGCTGTGTGACAAGTTTGAGCAAGATTTGTATCATCTGTCTAATAGGGCATGCTGTTAAACCATCTACCCATTATTTGGTACTGGGGTGAAACTGCTTTAGTACTCTTCTTGTAATGAATTCCTGCAGCTTGAAGCTTGGGATGAATCACTAATGCAGGAATTCTTACCCTTAGCTATATGGGTTATATCCTGCCAAGGGTATAATAGCTGACCTGTCTTCCAAAGCTTTCTCCACCCCTTCCTTCATCACATATGCACCCAGGCTTCAGTGTTTTGAGCTGTTGTATGTAGAAAACAGCAGCCTGGGCATCAGAATACTTAGTACTTTCTTTCCACTCATGAGAGCATTCATCCTGGGCTTCAGAGGAAAACAGTCTGCTCCTGTCTTCCATTGCTGGGCAGACAAGTCTCCTTTGGGGAATCCTTTCCATGCATATTTTTTTATAAATAATTCTACTGGGTCTCTAAGAATACTTGTGCAATTTAACTATGTTTAGTATTTTGTGGAAACAGCTCATCTGGAGGGTTAGGGTCCGGGACTGCCTGTTCTTAATTGGGGCAGTAATTTATGGAGAAAAGTGTGCTACTTTTTTTCTTTTGCTGATTTATGATTTTTTTATTGGGTATTTTGTCTTTTTAGAGGAAAACATGTTTAATGCCTGTGTACATTTCTATGACAACTTGCTTACTTACCAACTCCTTCCATCAGCTTTGACCAGGGTTCAGGTTTCATTTTCAGCTGGGACGTGGATTAGCTTACCATTTCTTCAGTCCATGATCTTAGTCTTCTGAAGAAGAAAACTATCTAAGGATCCCTTGCTGACCCAGTGAGCTCAGTCAGTGCCTCATCAGCTGGTGGGTGGCTCTGTAGTGGCCATTTGTTCTTCAGACCATTCATTTTTTTTATCTTGATCCCTTCTTTCAGCCACTGTGGACTGGGGGTTAGTCACTTCCTCTGTAGCTGTGCAAGTTTCCTTAGTGGGAATGGGAGTTTCAGCAGGGAGTGCATCCATGCATATCCAGGCTTGGGTTCATAAGTGATTACTATGCTAATGATCTCAGGTGCTGTCTTTGAGCCTAGCCATGCTTCCCAGATGTATCTGTCAACTTTTGATAACAGGGATATAAGTAGGCATGGGCATGGGTGGTCAAGCATTTACAGGCTGCCTCTGTCTACTGGAGACATAGGTGCCAGACCAGGATAAGTTTCTGATTCCCTATGGCAGAAGTCCAAGTTATGCTTGAATTGGGTTATGGTAGAATTCTGTTTCACATGGATGAGAAGCCTGTTCCAGAAAAGGGGTAGTGTCTGAAACACATACCTGCCCCACCAGCATGTCCTGTTTCTGTTGCAGATGAGGTTTAGATCCTTAGATCTAGTAATTTTTATGCTATTTGTTTTGCAAGCATGTGACAGGTTTAGCAGAGCAGGATCAGTGGATGCTTTGTAGGCCAGGCATAGATTGCCCTCTGTAGTCTGTAGGGGACCAAGTACAATGACGGAGCTTTGAGCCTGCCTACATAGGATATGTTTATGCCTCATATTCCTTTTGTGAGGAACCTCTGTGGATGCACTAGTTGCATATGTCTGGTCAGATACATACTGAAGGGGGTGTCTTACTCAACAGTTGGTCTGATAGCCGAGTACAGCAGAACAGTGACATCCCTGGACATAGATGCTATACTCTTGCTTATATGTTGAGCAACGTAGAATGATTTAATTGCTACCATAGACACATAATGGTCAAATTCCAGGTTACTGTCTGTGTGCATTCCCAACTCCCTGACCACTGGATCTACTCTCAAGGAAGTATTATCAATGTGGTAGTTTAGTCCTCCCAAAGGATACTGTTGTACATTTCTTGGTATTGAGTTTTAAACTGTGGCTCTGGCACCAGTTATTAGTCTGTGTCCGTCATTCTTGGAGGTCATTTGTGTCATTGGGGGATTCTTTGTCTTTGTCTAGTTTACAGTCATCTGCAAACTTGGTCAGCCGAAGGCTCTTGACACTGGTATTGACTTTAAGAGAAGTGGATGCCAAAGAGGATGGGCACTAGCACCAAGACTTGATGGACTCTGGTAGTAACTGGCCTCTTTTTAGGGATAGACTCCCCTATTCTAACTTTTTGGGTCCTGTCTGTGAGCTAGCTGGATGTCCAGTGGGTGACAGAGGGTTTTATACTACAGTGCCAGAATGAGGTGTAGCGTCAAATGTCTTGACCAGATCAAGATAGGCAGTATGCACCATTTTGCCCTCATCCATTTCTTTGGTTAACTTTGTGAAAAAGTCCACCAGGTTGAGTAGGCATGACCTGCCATTGACGATTCCCCGCTGGATTGAATCTAGTATCTGAAGATTTCCTATTTCATTCTTTATCTTTTCTGTGATAATTCTGTACATGGCTTTGCATATGGGACTAGTCAGACTTATGGGGTGTGTAGGTACCCAGCTCTGTAGATGGCCTGCCTTTGTACAGAGGAATGATGGTTGGAGTTCTCTATTCGTTTAGCAAGAAGCCTGTCTGGAGTTTATGGTTAAATAGTGATCATAGTGGTCCCGATAGGTAGTGTTTCACTTTATTAAGGAGTTGTACTGAGATATTAGCAAGGCTCATCAATGCAGTGTTCTTGACCTTGGAGTATGTTCCCTAGTGGTAGTCGGGGAAATTGTTGAAGCTGTTTCCTATTTTTCTGGGGGAGGGGAAGAGGGAGGGGGTTGGAGCTAAATGTGTTGTGCAGTAATTTGCTGCATCTTCTGGCTCAGTTGAGGTGGCTCCATTTTCAGTTAGTTTGGCACATTGCTGTGCGTTTCTTTTAAGGTTGTGGACATAACTGAAGAATGCTTTGTGAGTGTCCTTGGCTCAGGAGGCAAATTTTTTACATCAAAATTGGCTTTGGTAGATTTGATTATCCGCTTCCAGTAAATCAATTAACATAAATCTTTAAGATCAGGTGGGAACAATTCCTCAAGTTTAATAATCCAATCACATTTCTTTTTGTTTAACAAATTGTGCCAGCCCATTTTGTTACATCCACCAATATTTATACGATCAGTTATAGTAAATCACATTTAGCTGTAGAGTCTACAAGAGTGTTTTTACAAAGCATTTGTCATTCGTTTATTATGAATCTCACTCAAATGTTCATAAACCTGACATTTAAATTGTCTGGATGTCTGTCCCACATAAAATGATTTACAAGAGCATTCTACCAGATATATCACCCATTCTGATGCACAGTTTGCAAAACAGTGAATATCAAACACACGAGAAGTATTGGCAGAAGAAAATCTTTAGCTTTTACCATTACCCCACATGCTGAACAATTACCACAATGGAAGCATCCAAATAAAGGTTTCCCTTCCATTGAAAATTGCTTGCTACCTCCCCTACTAAAAACTCTTTTTTTATAATGGTTTAAACAATTGCCTATTGTTTTACCTCTACAATAGGTGAACTTACATCTCGATGGTAACCACTGTGACAACCTGTCATCCAGCATTAAAGTCCCCCAATGATGCTGTAATAATTCACAAAACAGTTTTGTATTACTCCCATAGTTAGTAACCATGTGAACAATTGTCACCTTTATCACTAGCCTTGTATGTTAACAAATTTTTTCTATCAACAGTTCCAGCATAGTTTTGAGCCCGCTGTATAACATTAAAGTTATATCCCCTTGCAAAAAAATCTGGTAAGGTCTTCATTATGTTTATTTATCTCCTCATCAGATGAGCAAATCCTCTTAATCCGCGAGAGTTGTGACTTTGGAATATTATTGATAATATAAGAGTCATGACAACTACTAGCTTCCAATGAAGAATTATAGCTATGTTCCTTTCTAAATAAAGAAGTTTCCACAGTACCATCCATGGTTTTAAAAATGTTAACATCCAAAAATGAAATCTCATGTAAATGATAATGAGAAGTAAATTATAGTCCCCACTTATTTTCATTCAGGTATTGTAAAAACTCATTTAAGTATAGCACATCAGATCTCCACACAAGCCAGCAATAATCTAAATATCGTCTCCATATGTCAATTTCAGGAATATATATATATATATATATATATATATATATATATATATATATATATTATGGTTAGTATCGTATATCAAATGTTCTTCTACATAACCCATAAATAGGTCCGCATAAATAGGGGCAAATGATGCCCCCATAGCAGTGCCTTTTAGGTGTAAAAAACAATCACCATTGAAGTAGAAGACATTATTAATCAACACATGCTCAGTTAGTGAACCCCAGGCTATAGATATTAGCCCCATTCAACCAAAACTCAGCTGCCAACAAACCTGCCCAATGGGGAATGTTGGTATATAATGCTTTGATATCTAGGGTACACATATACCAAGTAGCATCCAATTGCATATCATTCACAAAATTAAGAAACTGTGTAGTGTTCTGTATGAGGGCTCATGCATATATAAATAAAGGTTTTAAATATTGTGCAAGAAAAACAGATAATGGTTCAGTCAAAGACCAATGTCCAGCAACTATGGGTCTACCTGGAGGATGTAAAGCATCTTTGTGTGTTTTAGGTAACATATAAAAAATATTGAGAAGAGGGATCTGACACCGTAAGATGATGCACAGTATATTTACTAATAATTCCCTCATCTCTAGCCAAAGCCAAAAAACTCTACTTCTTTTTTTAAACTTTAATGTTGGATCTAGAACCATTATTTGATAAAATTGTCCATCCATTAATTGGGTGGTAGCCTCCTGAACATACAAAGAGTAATCCTAAGTTGCAGCCTTTCCCCCTTTATCAGCATGTGTAATGACTAAATCATGTTTCCCCTGTAAACCTTTCAAAGCAATAATTTGTTCATCTGAGAGATTATCATTCTCTAACTTGTAAGAAAAATTGAAGTATAAATCTCTCAACATTTGCTGTTGAAACACTAAAACATGCTTATTCATTGGTGGAAAAACAGAGGAGTGTTTAAATGTAAACTGTTTCTCAGTGAAAGCAACATTTCCAAAATATAACAACAAATTAAGTTTCCTACAAAAATGTAATACATCATTTACAAATATTTCTTCTGACACTGCATAAGTCTGCACAAACTCCCCCCTGAGTTTCTTGTTTAGATTGATGAGAGAGTTTTTACCTTTGTGGACATTGCACTAAGGCAAACTTTCTACTATTAAGTGACACACTAGCAAAATTTCAAACCTCTCAAAGCCCTCAGAAGTCTTCTGCCTATGCGGAATTGTTCATGGAAACCAAGGGAGCCCGCAGGATTTTTTGCAGTGGGGTGCAAACCCAGAGCCCCACCCACATAGCTCACCCTGCCCCCTGCCAACACAGCCCCGCCCAAGTCCACCCACCCCAAGCCCCGCCCACACAGCCATTCCAGTGTCCCATTACTTGGCTATTTCTCCCCATTTACTGTAGACACTGTTCAAATCTGTGTGCATACTGTGTTATGCTTTAGTTCTACAATGATTACAGGCAGTTGGATTTAATTTACAACTTTTATTTCAAACATTATAGCCCAAACACCGAGATATTTACTAAACCTAAACAAAGCAATAGTCTTACAATGAAAACAGACTTGGCATTAAAGCTTCTCTACTTTTGAAACTCACATTCAATGAAACGGCATTGAAACCCACATTCAAAGAAAATGCATCTGGCCAGTGGCAGGTTATTTACCTTTGAACTGTTTAAGCAATAGGCTCCTTGCACACCGTTAGGGCCATGCAAAAGTTATTTGATTTACCTGATTGTATTAATTATAATATATAATTGAATTATATCCCTTGTATTATACAGCAACACTTGTTTGAGTGTCGCTGCAAGTAAAAGTAATCTGAATAATTCCACATTAAAGATATCTGAAACTAATGAAGATGTTGTTGCTAGAAAACTGTATATTTCAGTGTTTCATCTACAAATTCAGTGCCTGCTGCCGTCAAAGAATAAATTGCCTATGTTAAATTAAAAAATGGTAAGCTGGTATATTGCAATAGAAAATGGATGACAAGCTGAAAAACAGGTTCATAGTTATTAGGCATCTCATCCAAAGGAGGACATCCTGAGGACTGCAGCATACAAATGTATATGCTGTAGGAATACAACCTCAAGCCTTTACATTAAGATGCAAGTATTCTACTTGTGGTGCTACTAACATAGCTTTAAAACTTTATACCACAATAGAGATACCATTTGCTAAACAAAATGGTTGCACATTGTAAATAGACTTGGCATGAGCAGCAGTGAACTTCGCTTCCCTTAAAACTCACAGTTCCTTGAAAATGCACTTAAAAATTCCACCTGCTAACTCTAACTTGGGCATTTCACTTTCTCTCTCTTACAAAGATACCACACCCCTCAAGGCCTCACCCTTAGTTTAAGAAATCTTGACAAAGCCTAAAATAAATAGGGACAGATTATAAATATGGCTCTCAGAAACTTAGAAAATTGCAAGAGTAACAGGATTTGTGTTAGTATGCATTTTTCTAAATGACATGACATCTAAAACTGAAATGTCTCATTATTTAGCAACTTCAATCCTTTTTAAGAGGAATATGGGGCAAAAATCTGGACAGCTGAGGGGTATGCTACCTCCCTCTTATACACACACACCAAATAATTCTGGTCAGACTTGAATTAGTTCTGGGAAGGTTGCACTGAACGGCACCGTGCTTGATCTGAAGTGGGTGAAATCCTGGTAGCTAGTGATTGCAGCTCAGCAATGTGGAGCATTAAAGCATTTTTAGCAGAGCATTGTTTCATCACTACCTATTGTGTTTGCACATAAGCTGTAGTTATTTCAAACATTTGCCTTTTTTTGATTACTACAGAGTACATTTACCCATCAGAGCTATTGTGTTTTGACTTCAGTGTGGAGCTAGTTGTTGCAGGGCTTGGCTTTTAAGTAAAGTGGCTTTTAAGTAAGGTAGCAATGCTTATATACCATATACCATTAAAGCCACCCAACTACAAGTGTACTAACACACAGACACTGCTATAAGACACTGGTCTCCAATAAAATGTAATGAACTTCTGAAAACACTGTAATCCTGTCCTTTTATTACAAATACTGTCATATGCATTTCAGTACCCAAGGCTTATACATTATCTAGCTATGTAAATATTCTCTGCATGGCAACAACGAAAAGGCTTTCAATGCTGGCAATTCTTTAACAATATGCTTACTAAAGCTTACTTGCATCTTACAATGTCCGACAAGCTTACTAAAGCTTACTTGCATCTTACAATCTCCGACAAGCTTACCTAATGTTCATTAAACCATGGCTACTTAAACAGAGCAACAGTACACTGTGATAGCATGCAGTTCCTGAATAATAAGAAGCATAAATCAACAGTATAAAAATCTGATAGAAAACCAGAACATTTTGCAAAATCAAGGACAGATGAAAAGCCACAGTCGTATTTGTGATCTACCTTGGATGGGGGAATACTCTGCACACTTACTGCATAACTGCTTTTTGCCTTCCTTGGACACATCCCGAACCACTACAATGGGGGCTGGGGTGCAATAAGTATGTCATAATTTGAAATGTCTCTGGCTGACAGTGATGGCTGACACTCCTACCTCTCAACTTCAGAGCAAGAAATCTGGACAAAGCCATACATAGAACTAGAAGTGGGACACAGGCCCAAAAATAAGGCCAATTTTTAAATATTGCTCTTATTAACTTAATAGAACAGGTAGATCTTGCATTAGTACAAATTTTCTGAAGGGTATAAAATCTGAAACTCAAATGTCTGCCATTATTTTCTAACTTCAATCTTTAATGACTTGCCACTAATTTGCCAGAAACCACAATTTTATGAAAAACAGACCAAAATGTGATGCAAAATACCTGTCAAAAAGGCACACCTTTTAATATTAACAGTTAACTTGAAGCAGCTAACAAAATAAGAGCATCCACATGCATTTCTGAAATAAAGGTAATCTATAACTGATCATTACAGTTATAATTGTAAACCCTCCACATTTTCTTCCAAAATTGCCATTTTGGAGGAGGGATTATTAGGGAGAGCAACATTTTGAGCCAGAATTGGGGACAATTGAGATGTTTGGATATTCCTAATCTACAAAGTGATTTGCACGTACCTCTCAACCTCTTAATGCAGGAAATCTGAACAAGGCCAAATATATTGGGGAACATACAAACACTACTAAAAATTGCTCTTGTATAAACTTAGACAGTCTTGCATTAGCATGCATTTTTCTGAAGGTTATGACATCTGAAACTCAGTGTCTGTCATTTAATGGCTTCATTCCTAAATGATTTGCTAGAAAACCACAAATTTTATGAGGAACAAACCAAAAATAAGCAGCAAATATCTATTAATTCTGCAAAGATATGGACAACTGAGAGGTATAGTTCAACTGGGGCTGTCTGAGTTTGATACCCTCCCCCTCACAAAATCATGGTCAAATGGAGCCTCCCCCCCTGCAGCCATTCCAATGTCCCATTCCTTGGTTATTTTGCCCCATTTACCATAAACACTAATGTGCATACTGCTTTACTTCTGCGATGATTTAGGATTTCATTTGAAAGTTTTATTTTGCATTTTACAGCACAAACCCTAATACATATCTGTTAAAGCAACGCAGTCTCAATGAAAATAGACTAACATTAAATCTTCTCTGCCCTTGAAACTCACATGCATTGAAACAGCACTGAAACCCACTTTCAGAGAAAATACATTTTGCCAATTGCAAATATTAACTCTGGGCTGTCTTCAAAATCATAGGCCCCTCGAACATAACATGCACATGCTCTTTGATACACCTTCCTGACTGTATTACATTATATTCATTGTACAATACAGTACAGTTGTTAAAGGGCATTTTAAATTTATTGTTTTGAAAATTTTTCCAGTAAACGAAACAAAAAGCATCCACCAATGACAAAATTGCCCAATTCAGAACATTTCCATCATAAAAAGTCTACTCAAGTCCACCAGTATCAGTAAAAAATATACACAATCTCTGTAGTAAAATCCACATTGAAGAAATTTGTAACTAATAGAGGTTGCTGCTAGCAAACACTTTATATGTCATTGTTTAATCTACAAATAAAGTGCCTGTTACCCTTGAAGAATAAATTGCCTTTGTTGCATGCAGTAAAAAAATGAAAAGCTAGTAATACCGCAATAGAGAATGGATAGCAAACTGTTAACAGGTTCATAGTTACTAGGTATCTTTGCCAAAAGGACTGCAGCATCCACCCCCTTTACAACACGATACAGCATCAGCAATGCATTTACCTACTGTGGGAGTAGAACCCACAGCCTTCAGCATCTAAAGCAAGTACACTATCTGTTGTGTTATTAACAATGCAAGCAGACTAAACATAAGCAGCACTAAACTTTTGCTCCCCTGCAGCTCTCAGCTCCTTGTAAAATCTACTAGACACTCAGCTGTATCTCTGAACTTTGCAGCACAAGAAATCTGGAAAAAGCCGAAATTTATTGGTGGGGGGGGGGCAAAAGGCCAAAAACCAGGGGCACATTTTAAACATTGCTTGTATAATGTTTGAAAGTTGCTAGAATAAAATGCTGCGTTACCACCATACATTTCACTGCCACGTCTTGAACCCAGGGGACCCCGTGCAAAACAGTCAAAGCAACATGCCACTATGCCAAATCAGCTGTTTTGTGAAAGAGGAAGACTGAAACTTTACCATTTAGTGAATTCAGTTCTCACCATAGCACAGCTGTCAACCTCTTAGCACAAAAGACCTGAACAAAGCCAATAATGGGTGACTACAACCACCAAACATTCAGTGAATTCAGTTCTCACCATAACTCTCAACCTCTTAGCAAATAACACCCGGACAAAGCCAGTAATGAGAGAATATAGCCCCCAAACATTTTCAGTGAAATCAGTTCTTACCATAGCTCTCAACATTAGCAAAAAACCTGGATGAAGCCAATAAATACCTGAACAAAGCCAATACTGGGTTAATACAGCCCCCAAACATATTCAGTGAATTCAGTTCTTACCATAACTCTCAACCCTAGCACAAAACCTGGATGAAGCCAATAATGGGGGGAATACAGTCCCAAACACAGGGATACATTTCAAATATCCATCTTGTACACTTAGAAAATTGCTAGAATAAAAGCTTGCTTTTGTTACCATACACTTTCTGACTTTCTGAAGAATATGAAGTCCGATATTGAAATGTGTCCATTTTTTTTAACATTTAACTACCCAACCATAGATAGGAAAAATTACTCGTGCCAGAACACAAATGCCCAGAGATTCCTCGATTTTATCAATGCAAATGCTTTGGAACAGCTAGTCAATACCCCAACAAGCGGTGATACTATCTTGGACTTGGTATTAACCAACATGAGTAACCACTGCAGCACCCCCTACAGTATTATCCTCCCTGGCAAGATCCAACCATAAAGCAGTCACTTTCAAGTCACCATCTCCCTGACCCTCTAGCTAGGGTCAAACAAAAAAACTTCTCCAAAGCTGATTACAATCTCCTGAGGAATGTATAAACAGTTTCACAGCCTCCTTCACCTCTGTAGTAACTGGCACAGATATCCAAATTTATACCAAAGTACTATACAAGCATTTATATAGACACATGGAATCAGGAATACCCAACAGGACAAAATCATCCACCGCAAGGAAGAGTAAACCTCTCTGGTGGACATCTGCAATAGTATATAACAAAAGGAAAAATTGCAGTCTAGGACCAAGAAGGAGCAGCTGCCCAATTGGAAGCAATCTCTCCTTAGCCTGAACAAGCAAATAAGAGCACTAGTGAAATCCTGTAAAGCCAACTTAGACTCCAAATTGGCCACATCTACTAGAGACAATCATAAGGCCTTCTTCACATATGTCTGCAATCTCAAAGGAAGCACCCAGATCTGTTCATAACTGGTGGTCAAGGACACCACATACACAAATGCTGTAGATATAGCCAACCTACTGGCTGACAGATTCAGCAAAAACTTCACCCCTCTGTCCCCCCATCAGTAAATCAGGACATCCTCAGTACCTGCCCCCTCCCCTTTTCTCTAGGGGAACATGTCCTCACTGCCCTCTCAAAGGCAAAAAAATACAGCCTCCATGGGACCTGAAAACATCCCCGGCTGCATCCTACATGAATTCAGGCATGAACTTACAGCACCATTAGGCACCCTACTCAACCAAATCCTGAGTACTGGCTTTATCCCAGCTGAGTGGAGGACTGCCACTGTCATCCCTTTACACAAAGGTGGAGTGTCCACCGATCCGGGAAATTATAGCCCCAACAGCCTAACTAGCCTGATCTGCAAGACCATGGAATGGATTATCATGGACCTCATTAACAGGGACATTGCCAACACTCGACCCCACACAGTTTGGCATTGTCAAGGGGAGGTCATGTCTGTTAAACCTGGTTGACTTTGAGACAGTCACCAAAGCATTGGACAAGAGGAAGATGGTGCACACCACCTACCTTGACCTGGCCAAAGCCTTAGGTCATAGGTGTTTACTATGCTAACGACTACAAGGGCCTTTTTAAACCTAGCCATGCATCCCAAATCTTTGACAAGTTCTGACACCCTTGATAAGTGTAAGCATGGGTCTGGGAGATGAACCATTTACAGGTTACCTGTTTGCATTAGAGACATAGGTGCTAAACCAGGGATGAATTACTGGTTTCCCATCCAATTGTCCAAGTTACACTTGAATTGGATTAGAGAGGACCTCTGCTTCAAATGGATGGGGAGCCTGTTCCATAGACTGTGTAGTCTCTGGGATACATACCTATCTCTATAGCAGGTCCTATTTATATCACAGGCAAAGTTTAAGTCTGTAGAATGGGTAATTCTGGTACTGTTTCTTTTGTGGCTATGCAGGAGGTCTATCAAAGTGAGGCCTGACAATGCCCTGTATGCCAGGCATAAATTGCCCCTCAAAACCTATAGGAGACAGAATACAGGGATAGGGCCTTGAGGCGACCTGCATAGGACATATTACTTACACCATGTATTCTTTTAGTGAGGAACCTCTGTGGACTTTTCAGTTATTGGATATGCCTGATGTATAGTTATTGGATATGCCTGGTTAGGTATATACCAAAGGGGGCATTGTACTCAATGATAGGTCTGATGGAACAATGACTTTCTTGGACTTAGATGCCATACCTTTGTTTATAAGTTGTGCAACATATAAGGATTTCCTCAACACAGCAGACACATAATGATCAAAGGCTAGATTACTACCTGTGTGTGTCCCCAAGTCCCTGACTACTGGGTCAACTCTAAGGGGTGTGTTGTCAATATGATAGTATCAGGTATGGATGACTTCCCAAAGCAACTACAATCCTTGGGACTATGAATATGAACCTGTATTTTCCAAGCATCCAAATATAAATCTGGCTTCTTGTGACTAATGTTGTAAAAATCAGAATTCTTATAACAAGAGCTGTGTATAGTTCAACAGCATTATTTAAAACCTTCAAATAATTCACAAGAGGACATCACTAATATTAAACGGACATACAACATTATTCATGCAGACAAATTTAACTTGTTTAAAAAACGACTTTGCAAACCTGAAAAAAAACTAAATAAAAACTGTACAAACAAACATTTTGGGTTATGCCAAATGGTTGCCAGACATCCACACTGTCACTTTACAAAGTAATAACATAGTACCACACAAACTAACCAACATTATCCCTGAACTCCAGTTTTAAATTTCTGGTAAAGAAACAAAAACCTTGTTAGCAAAGAGGAAAAAGCAACACAACTTAAACATTGTTTTACAAACCAAACAAACACAACCTTATTTTATTCCTTTTTGCTGTATGCATTTTATTGCAAAACAGATCAGCCAGCACTTGCACACTAATAACACAACCATACACATGGAGTCATAAAAATCAGTCAGTTTGGACCACAATCCTAATAGTGCATAATAATGAACACTTCAGTCTATTAGTAAGGAGTACGTTCCCTGGTAATTGTTATTAACCAAACTAACTTATTTCTGCAACCTTCCTACCTTTGTGGAATCTCTCTCTGCTCCTGAAACAGCTTGCTTGCTCCGATTTTAATGGCAAGACCCTCTTCGTGGACACAACACGGCATCTCTGCTGGCGCCCATCTAGAATTCAAATTTCACGCGTGAATGCGGAAGATAAAGACGTAAACCATATGGAAAAGATGAAAACGGGTCGCAAGCACCTCCATTTGTACGACCGGACGCAAAGGGAGTTCTTAAAGAAGAACGCCCTTAATTTACTTCTAATAAAAAAAAAAAAAAAATTACTCTCCTGGCCAGCCAATTCCAGGGGGGTGCAAGTGCACCCCCTTGCACCTGCCTGCGCGCCCTTGATGGAAACCCTGTATGATCATGTTTATGGCTGCACAGAGATAGCTCTATCCACCTGGAGTAAGTAAAGGACAGACTAAAAAAAAAAAAAAAAGGCACGCTGGTGGAATCCCAACATAATTTTGTTGTATAACAAAAGGAAGAAAGTCATGGCAGAAATTAGGAAGAATAATTGGACCTGGTTTCCTTTTTATTTCAAAGGAGAATTCTTTGTGGCCTGACCTGACATTATACTAGGGCAGTGCAACATTCTCCCATGTTTGTGAGGACCAGTGGGCATATGAACTAACTGGTTCAAGGTGTTTGTGTTTATAAAGTCCTGGAATCTCTGTGCCTGCATGACTGCAGTCCTGTATGATTCTCATTTTATAGTGGGGTAGTTAAAGGTGCTCTTGACTATGGTGGGTTGAATGGAGAGTGTCTCCAGTAGGTTTAAGTGTGGGTTTCCTGGGCCATAGAGGAGGATGTGTAGTTTGCAAGAATGTGGTATGAGACTTGCCTGTGGTAATTTGGACATGGGAAACTCAAGCACATATTATTTTGACCAGCCTAGATGTGTATTTTTTTATGTAAATTGGGAGATTTGCACCTTTAATCCCTTTCTGTGAAGAAGCTGGTCTAACTGTGTAGAAGGGGTTATAGCCATGGACTGTTGAGGTGCTCTCTCCCACTTCCTCAGGAACTGCATAGATGTCTACATTCTCCAGGGTATGGACAGCTTGCAGGGAATCGAGTGGCTTGTTTAGACTCCTGGCATTGAGCAGTGACACTTTAGATTTTCTTGGGTTGGTTTTGCTATGTTGGAAGGTTTAGCCATGGTGACAATGCCAAAAAAGGCACTTTGGAGGTGGACAGAGTTTTGGCCAATATTCAAAAGCCTAGAAGGGGACAGGTGCAGACCATCCCTGGCAAAGCAGCATGTTCTGTCAACCATATCCTCTCAACTGTTACCCGAGATAAGGTATACTTGGGATGGTCCCCTACTAGGGTTGTCTCTACTGACAAAAAACACAAAAAGTATAACATTTATCTTCTTTGGAGTGTTTTCATGTTGATATGGGAGAATTTAATACATCAGCTAAAGGTTTATTGCAGGCTTTAAAACCTCTATAGTATGAATGTAATTTATTATTTATTTATTTTATTTATTTTACATTTGTTGACCGGGCTAGTCTAACTGGACACATGTCCATTTTCAGTAGAGGCCCGGGGAAATCAGCTCCAAGATAGAACAATGAAATTAACACAATAACAAATAAGGAAACATGAAACAAAAAAATCATATTTACAATGCATATTACAGGTTATCACAGTAAATTCAGCAGTGCAGAAAACAGGCATAACATAGCATGCTAGTACAAACAAGATGTTCTAGAGAGAGATAGTATTATGGTTAATAAGGAAGGAATTACAGTTAATGAGTAGAAGGGGTAGGAAGAGCAAAGTATTAAGAGATACATAACTAGTCAGGCTTAGTACAGGGGCATAACCACAGTGTTCTGAGGAACACTTTCAATTTGTTTTGCAGCAGGATACTGAGGGAAGTGAGGAGAGTTCACTGGGGAGGAGATTCCAGGCTTTTCCTACAATATTAGAGAAGAGAGTCACCAGCCTTGTTGTTTGGTTTAGTGGTATGTACTAGAAGTCTCTGAGAAGACCTTAAGGATTTCAGATTTTTATAGGGAGTGATGAGTGTGGATAGAATAGGAGTTTTGGAAAGTTTGTAAAGAGTGTTATGGGCTATAGATAGTTGATGGAATTTAATCAGATTTTGTAGTTCAAGCCATCCTAGCTGCTTTAAATTAATGTAATGGTGGGTTCTAAATGGGTTGCTATAGCAAATCTGGCAATGTTATTGTAGGACATTTCCAATTTGCTAAGATTATTTTCAGATAGGTTAGTAAAAATGGGTGAGGCATAAAGAAGTGAAGAGATTAGATGAGTGTGTGCTATAGTGGTTTTAGCGGAAGGTAAGAGGAAGGATTTTATCCTATAGAGAGAGCCTAGTTTTTTGTTGACCGTTTTTATAGTATTGTTAATGTGGATATCAAAGTTCAGATTGTTGTCAATGGTGATACCCAATAGTTTGGTGGTTGGTTCAGTGGCTATATTAGTTTTATTGGTAGAGTTAACTGAGAAATCAAGAGGAGGGGACTTCTTAGTAGGAGAGAAGAGGAGGAGTTTAGTCTTTTTGGGGTATAGGAGAAGGCATCTGTGTGTGAACCATTGCTCAACTGTGTTAAATACTTGTTGGGTAAGAAAGGGAAGTTCAGAAGAGGAGGTGGCTGAGCATATCAGTGTGGAGTCATCCGCATATTGTATGCTTGTGGCTTGGGGGATGGCAAGGTGAAGGTCATTAATAAATATGGAAAAAAATAGAGGTCCTAGGATGGACCCTTGAGGGACACCAAGGTTGACTGGCAGGTGAGTTGAGAGAGACTTGTGCCATAGTATGGCCTGTTGTCTTTTATCAAGGTAGGACTGGAACCACTTTATAGAAGATGTATCTAGTGACAGGGATTTCAGTATTTTAATGAGAATTTGGTGATTTATCATGTCAAAAGCTTTAGACAGGTCAGTAAATAGTGCTGAAGAAAGCTTGTTAAGATTGTGTTTTTTGTTGATACAATCTGTGAAGGAAAGAAGGGCAGTAGTAGTGCTATGTGACGGTCTGAATTCATGTTGACAGTTGGAAAGTAAATTATTTTGTGTTAGATGGTCAAGTAATTGTCTGTAAATGCATTTCTCCATGATCTTTGCCAAAGGAGAGAAAAGGGCAATGGGGCAGTAATTGAAGAGTTCAGTGGAGTGTTCTTCTTTATGGAGGGGGGGATAATATGGGAAATTTTCCATAAACTGGGGATATGACTTTCGGTAATAGTTCTATTGATCAGAATAGAAATGGGATAAGCAATAGCTTTGGCGGATTGTTGTAGGAATTCAGCAGGTAGTTGGTCTGCTGAGGGTGAGCTTGGTTTTAGTTTCTGTAGAAGGGTTAGACTATATGTTGTTGGGACAGGTTGAATACGAAAAGTAGGGGGTGAGGTTGATTTATAGGAAGGTAGAGTGAAGTTATTAGGTGATAGTTGACTAGCTAGTGTTTATATAGCATCAGTAAAAAAGTATTAAAAGCATTAGCTGTATTCATTGTTTTTTTGTGGTCAGTATTTTCAGGGTTTGGAGTAGTGGATTGACCTGGATGGAGTAGTTGGTTAATGCTAGCCCAAAATTTTTGTGGCTTGTTTTGATTAGCTTGTTTGGGATTGTAGGCAGTAGTTTCTTTTATCAGATATTCTAGCTTTCTTGGTTTCATTTCTTAGCTGTCTAAATGTTAGTTGTTCTATAGGGTTTTTAGTCTTCCTCCATTTTGCCCAAAGTTTGTTTCTAAGATTTATTTTATGTTTGGTTTCTTTTGAAAGCCATGGAGCAGATTTGGTTTTAATTCTAATTAATCTGGTTGGAGCATGGTGGTTGAGAATGGCAAGGAAGTTGGAGTTAAAATAACTAACGGCTTCATCTAAAGGGAGGTTTTGTAAGGGAGACCAGTTGCACGCTCTTAGTTCCATCTGGAATAGTTCAGGGTTAATGTACTTTTTAGATCTGATGTTTTTGACAGATGTTGGAATGGGAGAGTTGATTTTATGTCTGATGATATAGGTATGAAAGTGGTCACTTAAATCATCAGGGAGGGTTCCTGAGTCATAAATGTGAGGATGATGGTTTATGAGAATCCAATCTAATAAGCTTGATTTCTTGTTAGATTTATTTATCCTGGTAGGGGAGGTAATGGTTTGGGAATACCCATATAGGTTAATATGGTTTGTGGGGAGGCTGCTGCAGTAGCAGGCTCCAGTCAATGTTTGTGTCGCCTAGGATTATGGTTTCTTGAGGCAGGTTTTGGGAAAGCCCGCAAAGTATGTTTTCCATGGTGGCAGTGTTGTTACCAGGTGGTAGATATATACAGATAATATAGATGGATTTGGCATTAAGATGAAGTTTGGAGATAAGAATTTCTGCATTGGAGTCTATAGGTGGCTTACAGTTATGAGTGGTTAATTGTAAGCTAGATTTATATAGGATAGCAACCCCACCACCTTTCTTGGATACTTGGATAAATTTTGTGGCAGAAATGTCATTTTCCGTAATTTCTGAGAATTCCTTGTTAGACGAACTGAATAGGGATAGGACATTTTCTATTTTTTGCCCAAACCCCAAATTCTTATTCAAATCAAAGTGCTTCCTGAGAATATCCCTTAGGAATTTTCTTTTTCTGGACTGTGCTCAGAATGAGTACTTTGTTTTAGTGGGAACAAGCTGTCCCTGCATCTCTGAAAAAATATTATGTTGTGTTGCAAGTGTATGTGTTACTGCCAACTCTTTTTCCTACTCGGTTGCCACCCTAGGAAGATTTTTTTTTTCATGTTGCCTGCAGTATGCTTTAGAGTCTTCCTTCAACCCTGAAAAAGGCAGACTGACTTCATAAGGTTCCTCGATCTTAAAAATGTTTGTTTTGTCATCCCAGGTCAGACCCAGCAGCTGTTTCTATTTCCGTTTCACCTCTCATTAAAATCTACAAAAATTGTTCTGTTTTTGTTGAGAAAACAAAACAAACCACCTCCACAATCTTCTGGCAAGCAGGAAGAACCCTTCCAGAGAAGTCCACTGCTTCAGAATGACTAATGCAGCACTCGTTCCCTCCCTATCCTTCCTTGACTCTCCTTCAATCTGTCCCATAGCCCAGTTCTTCACTGTCTACTTTGGCATTATATCTTCCAACAGAGGTGGGTCCTGAAGGGCCATCTGACTTTTGGGAGACCCTTTCATCCTTCATATCAGACTTCCCTGTTTTTTTTTTTTGTTTTTTTTTTCCAATCATCAGTGGTCATAGAACCAGTGTTTCTGGATCAGTAGGGAAAAGGCTTTTATTCATTTTTTTCTGGTGCCATGGAAGGAGCTTTCTTGCACAGTGCATGCCCTCTCCTATCACAACCTGTCTGAAAGTATCAAAGTTCAAAAGCTGACTTTGTAAGGGTTCTTACCTCTCAACCCTTAAGGAGGTTTTCTGGCAGCACTGGATTGTAAGAAGATTATCACACTACAGTTTCCTCAAGAGTTCAGAAGTTTTTCTAAGAGTTTTCTGTATTTGGGTTACATTATCAGTTCTCTACATTACCCTTTGAATTAGTCACTGCTCCAAGGGTCTTTGCAAATTATCTAATTGCAGTGATTGCCTGCTGCGAGGCATGCACATAGTTTTTTTTTTTTTTTTTTTTTTTTTTTTTTTAAGACTAGCTTCTTATCTTTGCAGAATCTTTTTCCAGGTGTGTACCTTAGGTTCCATTTAAATATTTTATTTATTTATTTTTATTTATATTTGTTTACTGTGCACTGATCTCGATGGACCATTTCAGGCACAGACCAGGTATTTAAAATAAATATTCATAAGTCCTCTCTCATTCCTTTTCACATAATTGTCTTTCTAGGATGCCTTCTGGACTTTTCCATGCAACAGGTATTCCTAACTCAAGAAAAAGTGGAATTATACCTAGAACTCCTCTTGTGTTTCTCCAGTCAGTCCTAGACTTCAGCCAGAGAGTACCTCAGGATTTTGGGGTTCATGGCTTCTGAGATTCTCACAACTTGTATTTCTTTTTAGACTGTTTGACCTGACATTCCCATCCATTGGATTTCCAGATTCCAGTACTTGGATTTGTGAAGAGAGAACATTTTTAAAACAAAAAAAATCTTTGGCTTTGTCATATGTGATAATTCAGTAATCTTACATTTGTATAAATGAAAAACAAACCACATTAACACAATTTAAGTTATAAACATTATGCATCACAGACCCCGTTAAGACAACTATAGATGCAAACATTATACATCACTTATACTATATCCAGTCATATTTAAGTATTACATAGCTCATTCAAATCCTGCCTTCTTTTAAACCTCGTTCCTCCTCTGCATATAATGTTCCCACAATTCCCATTTTTCCTGTGTAGTCTGCTCATCCCCTTTTCTAAAGATCCCAGTTCCAGTTGCTTATGTCTGTTACTGTATTCACTACTACTAGTAAAGTTGTTTTATACTTTGATTTCCATTTTCTAGTAATTGCTCTTTTGGCAGCCACCAAAATTAGATGCAGCAAGGCCTTAATATGTCTAGGCAATTCTGATTTCTGTATCATAGCTAAAACAATCATTGCCTTAGTTACACCAGTTTGATCACCCAGTACCTCTGACAGAGCTGTCTGCACCAACGCATTACACTCCCAAAAAATATATTCCTAGTTGTCTCTTTCTTCCCCATCACATCTCCAACATTTGCTATCTACATGAGGAAAAAATCTTTGGAGTCTACCTGGGGTATAAAAATACCTATGTAAACACTTCCAAGCAGAAATCCTAAATCAGTTAGATTTTGTTGCATATTTGGGAGATATACATATAGCCCCCATTGTCTTGACTTGCTTATCCAATCTCTTCCCAATCCTTTCTAAGCTCCTCTGATTGATATAGTTTTCATGCAATAATTTATATTCTCTACTAATCATTCCTTTTTTAATGACAGCTTATGTTGTCGATGCTATTAAAAACTCTGCCAGTGCTGGTCTTTCATTTAGGACCCCTGTTTCTTTCTCTTTTCCTATATTCTGATATCAGTCCTTGATAGGGGAGGGCAGTTTCTAACCTGCAGACCAAATAAATTGTTGGCATCTTCCCATTATGTTACCTTTTCCTATCTAGTTATTTGCTACCAATACCTTGGATCCCTCTTGTCTGTATCCCTGATTGCAGTCATCCCTTTTGTCAGAATCTCCTTTCTCCATTCCTGTGCTGGCCTAGTTCTTAAAATAATTTGATACTGTATGAATGTAATATTCTGTATGATTGTCGTTCTCCTTAAGGGTCTGCATCCAAAATCCCAGTCTCTCCTTGTTTCTTGATCTTCTCCCAGTTTATCATCCTTTTCCACTTTGAATTCTAGTTTTCTGCTTGTGCTATATACAAGAGCCTTAACTGTGTTGCTCTAACATACCCCTTCAAACCGAATAATCCTAGTCTACCTTATTGTAATGGAAGAATCAACTTATCCCACTTGACCTTTGCTGTCTTTCCCTCCCAGATAGAATCCTAAAGTTGTTTTTTTTTAATTGCTATCCACAACTTCTCCTCTGGTTGATAAAAACATGCCTGACCTGTGTATAAAAATAAAGGCGCTAAAAACATTTTAATTGCTTGCATCTTACTATCCATATAACAAAGTGTCCAGTTTCTCAGCTTTTCTATTATCTTTTGTTTAGTCCACTCACACATATCCTTAGCTGCCACAACAGAGTAGTTTTTAATCCATATTCTTAAATACTTTATTTTATCATGTCCCCATAAATATGGATATTGCTGGACCAATTCATGTATGGGTACATAATTTGCCACTGTTGCCTTTGTTTTAGCTTCATTAATTTTGTATCCCAAGATGATTTAAAAATGTCTTAAAATGCTCCACAACAATGTAATGTCCCTTTCTGGTTTTATCGGATATAAAATTTCATCTGCAAATAGAGCCAGCTTTTCTTGACTACCTTACCAGTTATATCCTTGAATTTCTAATTCCCTTATTTTCTTTGCCAACAGTTCTAAATATCATGCAAACAACATAGGGGAAAGAAGACACACCTGCCTGGTTCCTCTGCTCAAGCAGAAATTATCAGAGAAGACCCCATCCAGTTTAATTTTTGCCTCTGATCCCTCATGTACTCCTAATCAACCTTATAATTTTATCAGGGAATGCAACTACTTCATTGCCCTGCTCATGAAGTCCCAGCTTACTCTGTCAAATGCTTTGTCTGCATCAAGACACACAAACAACTTTGGTATTTTCTTACATTCTGCTTCCCTCAGCATTGTCAGTGTTCTGTTAATGTTCATAAATGTTTGACTTCCCTCCACAAAACCACATTGATCCATATCTATCAATTTTTTGCATCACTTTTGCCATTCCTTTAGCTGTTATAGACATAAACACTTTATAGTCATGGTTTAGTACAGAAATGGGCCTGTATGAAGCTGGATCCAAATGGATCTTTAATCTCTCTAGGTATTACAGCATCCATTTCTTTCTTCCAGGATATTGGTACTTCTCCTCTTAAGATACTGTTAAGCAAAATCTTTCAGATCTTTATAATTTTTGTTCATCCTAGCTTCCAGACTTCTACAGGAATACCATCTATTCCCAGGGACTTTCTTGTAGATTGCCTGTACATCACCATTTTTATCTCGTATCCTCCTACCCTGTTAGTAATTGAGCCTCATCTACCTCTACCCTTGGCATATTTAATTCTTCCATAAACACTTCCGTTTATACCTTTTCTGTATTTTCATATTTCTCTGCTTTATACAGACTTTCATGAAATTTCTGAAATACTTCTACAGGATCTCTTTCTATCTTCCTTGTTATAGGCTGCCTAAGCTTGGTGACAGCACTCTCTAGGGAGAGAATCTCTTTAATGAAGAAACTAGATTTATTTGAATACAGGTCTTACTTTCTCTCATATTCCCTGTTCAATCCATAACATCATATGCTTCAGATTTTGAATGGGGAGCTCATTTAATGAGAGTAAAAGTCCAGGATCTGTGGAACAAATGAGACAGGCCAAAAGCACATAAATGTGAAAGAGATGTTAGCAGTGATCCAGCTATAGAATGTCTTCTCTACCTGTGGTCCCCAGGGCCCTTGCAGGTGATTACAGAACACCACAGTGATGTGGTACATAAAGAAAAACAGGGGACACCAGTGTCTTACATTCTGTGTAGGCTGGCTATATCTTTGAAAGTTGCTTTGAAGCATTGTTTAATCCTTCAAGCTTTCCTGCATTCACTCAAAGTTAAATATAGTGGCAGACAATCTTAATAGGACCAGGACAGACCTTCATAACAGAAAATTAAATAAGAGGGTCTTCATGAATTTATGCAGTTGTGGGGAACACCTCACTTAGATCTGTTCACCTTCTTTCAAAATGGACAGCTCAATGTATTGTGTTCTGTGATTCCTTGCAAGCAGGTCTGGCGAACAGATGCTCTTTCATTCTCATGGATGGAAATGTTCCTTTATGCATTTCCGCCCTTTACATTGATATCTAGGATTATTCTGAAGATTCAGAAGGGCTCTCCAGAAGTCATTGTGTGAGACCCATCTACCCAGACAATGGCTGTTCACCTTTCTTATAAAGTTGGTAAAGGCCAATTACAACAAGCTTCTTTATAGATTCGATCAAAGACCAGGGGAGTATGATGTACCCCAGTCTGCAATAACTATGGCTAATTGCCGCGATGATTCAATTTTGATACCTTGTTTGCACCTTGTTTCTGAGGACGTATATCTGGTACTGGGAAGGCAATAAATCGTGCTACTGTGAAATCTTATGGTCTGATGTCATTTTTATGCATTCTTCAGCGAATGGATTCTGATCTGATCCTTGATTTGACTCTGCTACTTTCTAAAGATTCTAGGATCCGAATCTTGAGCTTCTCCCTTATCCGTTATACCCCTGACCACTACAATTCCTCAGATCTCATTTACCATTCTTCAAGATGGTCGCGATTGCGATTTCTCAAGCTCCTTTGGGGTTTTGTGAGTGAATATTTGCTGTTTCTTGTTAGCTTTTAACGGTTCTTTCTTATCTTGTTTTTTATTAGTTAAATTAACCCCCATACCCTCAGTGACTTTCTCTACTGGGTTTTCAGTATTTTTGTACTACCATTGTTGGTAGTCCATTCTTTCTTCTTCTGTACCCTAAGGTATTGTCTTTGTAATGCCATAGTTTGTAGTTAGTCTTTCCGTTTCTTCTTAAAGAAAAACTTGTTTGTGTTTTCCAGTATGGCTGATAAGCCAACTGGATTTTAAAAATGTACTTCCTTTGGGCACAAGATCTCAAATTCTGATGCCCACAGGGAGTACATTTATTGTCTGGGCCCAGCTCTGGACAGCTGCTGTTCCATATGTGCGGCCTTTAATGCGAGAGCTATAAGCAACAGGAGGAATAATCTTATTTTGCAAGGCTCCTTCATGCTTTAGCTCCATCTTCAGGCTATTCTTCTTCAGGGCCTCAAACCCCCTCCCAGAAATTTAAGGAGCCCAAGTAGCATCGTAAATGCTCACCTGTCCGGTCCTCTTGGTCTACACCTGCTTTAGAACCTGCTATGAAAGTTGCTAAGATCTCTAATCTGAAGCCTTCGGATCCTATACTGTCTGCTGTTTCATCTCCTTTGTCTCCTTTGTCCGGAGACTTCACATCCTACACCTTGGAGACAGCCAGCCTAGATGAGCTTCCAAGCAGTTCCCACCACGGAACTCCCTGTCACTTCCAGTACCTCCTCAGAACATTCCATTGAGGAGGCCCTTTGGAAGGGGTTGTGCAAGAGGAGGCACTTGGATTCCCCACAGGAATCCCTCACAGAAGACACTGAATTTTGATGAGGGGGAAGGGTCCCTTAGATCTCCACCTGAAGATGTCTCGTTTGGAGACATCTTAGAGATCCTTTGCCAGAAAGGTGGTTGGTCTTCTCAAAGCCCTTCCCAGGAAGGAATCGGTGAGGTCCTTCCATTTCACTGTTGCAGTGTTCATAACATTAGGGATCCCCTGCCTACTGCAGACCGATGTCTGGCCAGTATAACAAAGCCTTAGGTTGCTTCAAGGTATGCTGTATGTCACACGTATGCTCCTTGCGTAGCTCAGGGCATAAAGGTGACGTCCAGACATACCATCCTCGAAGCTTTTTTGCCTCCAGTCCGAACACCATTTCTTGATCATAATATTAGGCCTCCCAGAAAGCCTGTTCCTCCTCCCTGGGATCTTAATTTTGCTTTGGAGGAATTAATTCTAGTTCCTTTTGAGCCTGCGGCTTCAACTCCCTTGCAACATTGCTCTTGGTAGACTGTTCTTTTGTTAGCCCCTTACCACTGCCAAATGGGTGTCTGAGCTTCAAGCCCTTATGGCTTGTCCTTTTTTGGTGTTTCATAAGGACATGGTGTCCTTGTGTACTAATCATTTTATGCCTAAGGTGGTGAATGAGTTTTGTCTTAGTCTATTCATTTGACCACTTTTTTCCCCTTCTCCACAATGTGCTAGCGAGTAGGTGCTGTACATTTTAGATGTGCGTAGACAACTCAAATTTTATTTGGATAAGACTAAGACTCTTAGGAAATCTGATAAGATCTTTATTTACTTTCATCCCAGGTCCTTGGGATTAGCTGTATCCAAGCAGACTATTTCTTCTTGGTTCTCAAAAGCTATTTTTTTTTTGTTCTTTTCATGGTAAGAACCTTCCTTATTCTGTAAAGGCTCATTCTACTAGAGCTGTGGCGTTTTCTGGTGCTTTTTTCAATGGTTTGGATACAAACTATATTCTTGAGGCAGCTACTTGGACTTCTGTGCATACTTTTGCCAAGCACTACAAGTTAGATGGAATTTTCAGAGGTAGAGCTGGTTTTGGTACTAGGGCCACCCTTCATGGCTTCCTAGAGAGCTCTGCTGGTCTTTTCTCCTCTGAGCTTTGGTACCATCCCTAATATTATGAATACTGCAGCAGTGAAGTGGAAGGACATAGCACAGTTGTGTAAAATCCTACCATAATGGCGGATGTCCTTCTCTTCACTGTTTAAGTATTCACCCCATCCCTCATCCCCCTGGTCCATTTCTGTTCTGGATTTAATGGTTCCTTCTTGGTTTTCCTTGGACTGGCATTCCTACTGGGGCTTTCAATTCTGAGGATGGTACATCTGGACATCACATTTATTCTCTTTGCTATGCAAGGAGAGTATGTGTGATGTAAAGCGTACCTTAAAGCAACCTAAGGCTTTGGTATACTGGCCAGACATCAGGCTGCCCTAGGCAGGAGATCTCTAATGTTATGAATATTGCAACAGTGTGTACAAGGCCATCTACTGTTATGGTAAGATTTTACACAACTGTACTTCCTTGGAAGTCTGTGAGTCTGGCCCATCTACATTTTGGTTCACCCCTCCTCCCCCCTGCGGATGAGTTTATAGACCTAGTCTCCAGCAGAGAGTGCAAGGCTCTGTGGAACCGATCAACAAATAAGTGCTGCTACTGATGCACAGTATTGGACTAAATGGATTCCTCCTGTAGATGCAGCCACCAAAAAGGAGCTTGTTGAACAAAGCTCCACTGTCCATCCCCCTAACAGAGAGGCTAGGGTTTGGACAGATTTGGGACGTGAGAGTATGTGTCAGCGACATTTGCCCTAACGATCCCTGAACTACCAGTCACATTACACCAGGTTACAAAGGGGCTTGTTAAAAGAACTCTCTAATTTTGCCCCAGCGTCCATCTCCACAGAAGTCTTTTTGCTCGTGAGTGGCCATGCTACAATCAATTATATATACATCCATGAAGTTGATCTCACATGCTGTGGAAGGTAGCTCGAGGGCTGCTAGTTCAGGCATAGCCATAAGAAGACATGCCTGAACGTGACTGTGCGATTTTGTGGTACCGTTCAGGGCATCATTCATCAGTGCTTCCTTTGATGGATCATCCTTGTTTGGCCCAACTGTGAAAGACTCTCATAGTGAACAGGATGGAAAAATTTTGTCTGTCATCGGAATCCATTTTTCTACCCCACAGAGACCTTTCTCTAGGAATCAACATGACAGTAAGAAAATGTGTTTCAAAAAAATCTCAAGTTCCTTTCTGGAAATCACGTGGGGATATTTTCCCCCAGAGACGGAGGAAAAATAACTACAGTGGCAGACATCACACACACCACAGAGGGGGGTCCACAAAATCAAGGATTTCAAGATTCTTTCTCTGAAAGATCCAGCCTTTGTTTTTGGAAGGTTGCCTGACTGTTCTGCTCTGGAGGCAGTTGGGGGTGGTTATCCTTGCATCAAGAAACTTGGATAGCCATCACAAATGACTCTTGGGTGCAAAGGATCATATTCAGAGGATATTTCATTCCCTACTTTACAAATTCCTGTAAAAACAAGGAAAATTATCCCCGATGTTCCACTCAGAGGGAGGTAGCAGCTCAAGAGATCAGAAATTTGCTTGACAAGTCATCCAAGAGGTCCCCAAGACCAAACAGGATCTGGAATTTACTCAAGGTTTTTCTTGGTGCCAGAAAAGGCAGTGGACCCGAGACGCATCTTAGATCTCAGTTATCTGGACCAGTTTGTAAAGAATTCCAAATTCTGGATGGTCAAGGTTCAGTCCATTCTGCCTCTTCTTCAGAAGGACAACTGGATGTACTCAGTCGATCCTCAAAATGCTTGCTATCACAACAAAATGAACAGGCACTCTCGAAGGTATCAGTGCTTCTGACTGGGAGCCAGCTATTATCAATTCAGAGCTTTGCCCTGTGGTCTGACCACATTACCCAAGGTGTTCACCAAATGCATGGTAGTGGTAGCAGCTCACCTAAGACTGCTTGGATTCAGAGTGTTTCCTTATTTAGACAACTGGCTCCTTACCGCACCAACCAGGCTTCTACTCTTAAAAGCCAGAGACTATTTACTCCAGCTGTCACTCTCACTGGGGATCACCATCAGTATGCACAAATCACAACTTCAACCAGTTCAAGCCTTAGAATTTATAGGGGCTTGCTTGCCACAGTCAGTTCTCTAGCTCTACTGCCTCAAAAAGAGTTCTTACTTTAAAGACACACTTCAGATTCTTTCTATTCCTTCCCAGCAAAATTGGTCCTCAAAGCTGTAGGGTCAATGGCTGCTGCATTAACTTAATTCCCACTCCTCATTGCCACATGAGAATTCTTCAGTGGACCATAGCAGTACAATGGTCCTTCCATCATCATTCATTAAAACATCCAGTAAAATTGTCAGGCTTGCAGAAAGTCTCTTTAGTTGATTTACTCTGAGGAAAAAGATCAAGGTTATCCATTTATCCCCCCCCCCCAGTTCCACGTTGACTACAGATGCCTCCCAGTTTGGGGTGGGGGGGGGGGCATTACTTGGGTCAGACTGTTCAAGGCACGTGGTCCCCTCAAGAGCCCAGTTTGCATATCAGTATCCTAGATATGAGAGCAGTGTTTCTAGTGTTGGGGTCTTTCAGAGCTTTCTCTCTGTAGGGACTATTGCAATACAAACGGAAAACATGCCAGTAGTCTGGTACATTAACAAATGGGGGGACCAGATCCTACCCCCTTTGTCGAGAAGCATTGAGAGTATGGCAGTGGGCGATCGCATCCAACCACTTTCTTGCAGCAATGCACATACCGGGGAAATCCAACATTCTAGTGAACAAACTCAGCAGAACCATCCTCATGCCTTACAAGTGGTCTCTCAACCAGTCAGTGGCAAACATAATCACCCACAGATGGAGTCAACCTTGCTGTGACCTAATTGCATCTCCCTTCAGCAACAAATGCAGCAGGTTCTTTGCCCTTATCCCATCTCAGAGACGGTCACTGAGAAATGCTGTGGTCCATGTGTGGCCCTCCAGTCTCCTTTATGCTTACGCTCTACATCTCATTCCCAAGTTTCTTCAGAAAGCACTTCAGTTGAAGAGCACAGTAGTCCTCAATGATCCTTTCTGGCCTCGACAAGTTTGGTTCCCCTGCCTTTGGTCTCGCCTAGTATATCCTCCTTGGACACTGGACCTCAGTCCAGACCTCATATCTCACCCATCAGGGCAGATTCACCCGGACATTTTTAAGGCTCAAGTTGAATACATGGTTTCTCCAATTCTGATGATGGCTAGACATTCCATGCTTTCTTTCCCAGTTCAAAAAATCCTAGTCTCTGTTCATAAACCTTCAATTAGGATAGTTTTACAAAAGTAAATGGAAAAGGTTTTCCTTTTGGGCTCATCAGAGAGAGAGAGAGAGAGAGAGTTAGATCATTTTGCCACTCCACTTCCAGATCTTCTACGTTTTCTTGCCTCGATTTTTCAAGGAGGGGCAAGTTTTTCCACTATTAAAGTTCAGTTAGCAGCCATTTCACACTGTCACATCAGAGATAATGCTTTCCCTTTAGCATCTTCTATGTTATGTAAGGCCTTTCTTAATCGTGCTTTTTTTACTTACACCACCAGTAAAGGATGCTACTCACCTTGGGATATAACTATGTTTTTGCAAACTTTAGTACTTTCTCCTTTTGAACCATCAGCTAAAATAGATATCAAGTAGTTTCTGTCTTGGAAAACAGTCTTTCTGGTAGCTATAACTTCTGCAAGACAAATATCTGAACTTCAAGGACTGTCTTCCAAACCACTGTATTTGATATTTCACAAAGACATGGTTACTTTACACACAAATCCTTCCTTCTTACCTAAAGTTGCCTCTGAAACCAATATCATTCAAGTAATCAATTTTCCATTTTCTTCCTCAAATTTTAAAACAAAGGAGAATACAGCCTTCATCTTCTTGATGTACATAGGCAACTTTGTTTCTACCTTCACAGGACCAAGGAATTTAGAAAAACTGATCAGTTATTTGTCACCTTTACAAATAAAAAATTGGGAAGACCAGCAAAAAAAAAAAAAAAAAAAACTACATTGGCTAAATGGATAACCGATTGTATTTCCTGTGTTTATTCCTTGAAAGGCATAACTGTACCAAGACAACCAAAAGCACATTCAGCCAGGTCATTGTCTACATCAGTTGCATTTTGGGCTAGAGCTTCTTTTGATGATATTTGTGCAGCTGCCACTTGGTCTAATACTTGTACATTTATTGTGCATTACAAATATTTCCAGAAAAAGAGCAGCCTTTGGTTACGCAGTTCTCCAGAACATCCTTCCATGAGGGTCACCCAAGGTTTCTGTAGCTGGGGACTCTGTCCCATTTAAGGAATGAGTGAAAATGACATCATCAGATAAAGACGTTGTGTACTTACCATAATGTTCCATCTGTGTTGTCCATTTTTTCTTCCTCTGCTTCCCCCTTCCTTCCCCCATTCATGACTTTGAGAGAGATCTATCGGAATTGTTAGGAACCTTGGATCTTAAGTTGCCTATCTCGCCTTCATTCTTGCTGGTTGGGTTCGGAGCCGATCCTCGATCCGACTCTGCCATCTTCTAAAGCTCGAGAGCGGTTTACTGGCTCGAGGCCTCCCCATATCCCATGACGCCTGGCACTAGATACCCAGATTTCCGTTTGCCGCTTCTGCTGTGAGGTTGTCTTACTGGCTCAGGTCGTATATTTTTCATTATTTATCTGTTTTTTGGTAAAAAACTAGTAGAGTGTTTGTGTCATTTGTAATTTATAGTATACTATTTTTCTAGGAGTATCTTCGTTTTCCTATATTTTTTCTTACTGAGTTCCCCTTCCCTTCAGAAAACTCGTTTTAGTTAGTTTTCCCCTCCCCCACCTCACTCTCTCTTCTGAAATAGCCGTTTGTTAGAGGCGCTAACCCTTTTTCCCTTAAAAAAAAAAAAGTTAGTTTTTACCTAGTTTAGTCTATTTGTTGATAGAATATTGTGTTTATTCTTGGCTGTTTTTTGGGAGTGGGAACTGTGTGTGTGTGTGTGTGTGTGTGTGTGTGTGTGTGTGTGTGTGTGTGTGTGTGTGTGTGTGATAGTTATTATATCCTGAAACTGTTATTGTTGTGATTGCGTTTGGTGTTCCTTCCTTTAGGTATGTCCAAGGATACCAAGGTGTCCGGATTCAGGAAGTGTGACTCATGATGTCAGAGGGTGTCTCTGACAGATGGTCACACTTCTTGTGGCTATTGTCTAGGCACCGTGCACCTGCAGGACTCTTGTTCGGTTTGCCATGCTTTCAGCCCAAGAGTCCTGCAGGAGCGTAGGAATAAGTTAATCCTACGGGGTTTACTTAAGCCCGAGGAGTCACCGGCTAAGGCTCAGCCCGTGAAGTCTTCCAAGCCACCTAAATCTTCGACTCCCAGTTCGGAGCCGTCGTTGGGTGAAGCTGCTGCTCCTGCCTCAGTTCCGGCCGGAACCAATGTGCCTGCCTCTCAGTCGGTCCCGATACGCACTTCGGAGCCATCGGGGAGTCGAAAGAGATCTAGGTCTCCCTCCCTGGAGTTGATACGCTCGACTCCGAGGTCTCCTCTGCTCCAATCGGAGCGCAGTCATTGGTCCTCCCACTCTTCTCGGTCATCAAGACTTTCAGACCACGACGTGGAGAAAGTGGTCAGCAAGCTTTTGAAATTGCAGGCCCTGGCAAAAATGTTTTCCAGCCCCCCCCTCTCATCAGGGGTCAGCTCCGTCCTTGTCTGCAGTTATTCCTCCTCTGACTCCTCCCTTGAGTTCGGAGCCAGAGTTCGTTGGGGTTCGAGTCGTGGAACCGTCGGCACCGATACCTTCCCCTTCGGTTCAGTCGTCTGCTCAGATCACTTCCTTGGTACTGTCCTTGGAGGGATCTGGGCGCCGAGACTCCCTCATCGGCTCCGAGGGGGCGAGTGGCATTGGACCCTTGTCTGACCCCTTTCTCCCTCTCTGAGCTTTGGCGCAGGTGAGCTCGGCTCCTACATCGGCTTCAGAGCTGTCCCCCTCTGTGTGGAGAGGGATTCCGATCTCTGTGGAACCGGAGCCTTCTCAGCATCTGAGCAGGGACGCCTTTGAGGTCATGAGGAGTGTGCTGGCCCCTCAGTCAGCCCCACGATCACCCCCTTCGGCTCCTCCCCCCATGGTGCCTGCACCTGCCTCTGCCCCTCCTCCAGACCCCAAGCGTGGGGGACCAATGCTCCAGGGCAGCCCTTTGGGTGTATCTTCCTCTTCAGAGGCCTCCCCTGATCATTCAGAGGAGCCACCTCGCAAGAGGAAATGCAAGAGGAAGCATGTTGACTCCCCTGAGTCTGTCACATCAGATACCGACTTAGAGGATTCGGAAGGTTCCCCGAAATCCCCCTCTGAAGATGTCTCATTCTCAGACATCCTTGAGATGCTTAGGCAGAGGGGGAACTGGACTACCCTTAGCCCTTTTGAGGTTGAGTCGGTATTCCTGGATGCGTTTGGATCCCGACCTTCCACCTCCTGGATGTCTCTGCATTTCGACCCACTGATGCTCCAGACACAGTGAAACCGACCCCCAGAAGACCTGCAAAATTCATAACTGCACCGCAGGATAAACGCTTTTTGACCAAGGGTGTTCCCGTTGATGCCATGGTGGTAGCGGCGGCCACAAAGAAGGAATTGGCTGAAACTTCATCTGTCCATCCCCCTAACAAGGAGTCCAGGATGATGGACAGATATGGGAAGCGGATGTTCTCTTCAGCGACTTTTTCCATGAAGTCTCTGAATTATTTGTGCCACTTTACCCGTCCTCAAAGGGATCGCCTTAAAGAGCTTGGAGATGCTGAGGGGGGCCCAGGCTAAGGCAGCCTCCCAGCTGGCGACTCCTAATTCAGTGGTGAACTCCTCCATGAGGCTCATTTCTTATGCAGCCGATGGTGCGAATAGAGCCACATGCACAGGGGTTGCCCTAAGGAGGCATGCTTGGATGTGGCTTTGTAACTTTGCGGAACCTTTCAGAGCATCTTTCACCAACACCCCCTTTGATGGTTCCTCTCTTTTTGGATCACAGGTGAAGGACACCCTTACCAGGTGTGAGCAGGAAGGCAAGACTCTCTCTGCTGTGGGAGTCCATTTTTCCACTCCTTCCAGACCATATCCCAAGGGTCAGAAGAGTGGAAAGATGTGGTTCCGGAAATCCCAGGGAGCCTTGCCAGACACACGTGGGTGAGTTCCCATCCAGGGGCAGAGGAGGGAACAATAACAGATGCCGCCCTCGTGGCAGAGGGGGGCCGCAAAACCAGGGCAGCAGAGAATCCTTCTCTGACAAGCCCTTCCAGCATCCCTGAAGGGTTGCCCGGCTGCCCACCTCTGGAGGCAGTCGGGGGAAGATTATCGCTGTACCCAAGAGCCTGGCAAGACATAACACAAGACAAATGGGTACAGTCTGTTATATCCGGAGGCTACAGAATCCCCTTTGTTGAGCAAGTCCCTTCCAGATGTTCCACCCAATTTAAGGGATCAAGCAGTTCAAAAAGTTTCAAAACTGCTAAGAAAAAGGGTCATCAGGCAAGTCCCAGCAGACCAGCAAGGATCTGGAATTTACTCAAGGTTCTTTTTGGTACCAAAAAAGATGGGACTGGAGACCCATTTTGGATCTCAGCAGACTAAACAGGTCTGTACAAAGAACGAAGTTTCGGATGGTCACGCTACAGTCCATTTTACCCTTTCTGGGTCAGGACAATTGGATGTGCTCCGTAGATCTTCAGGATGTGTACTACCATATCAAAATGGACAGATGCTCCAGAAGATTCCTTCACTTCCGGCTGGGAGCCAGCCATAATCAGTTCAGAGCTCTGCCCTTTGGTCTCACCACAGCCCCCAGGGTGTTCACCAAATGTATGGCAGTAGTTACCGCTCACCTGAGATGGCAAGGATTCCAGGTGTTTCCATATCTAGACGACTGGCTCCTCACTGCTACCACCAGGTATCACCTTCTGCGAGCCAGAGACTACACTATCCAGACTTGCTCCAGACTAGGTATCACAATAAATTTCGAAAAATCTGCATTGTCGCCTTGTCAGTCTATCACCTTTATAGGCGCAAATTTTAAATACAAAAGACATGTCAGCCAGCCTTCCACCAGACAGGGTGTTAGTCATTCGCCGGCATGTGCAGGTCTTATTAGGATGCAAGAGAATTCAAGCCAGGTTCGTCCTCCAAACTCTGGGTCTCATGGCAGCAGCGATCATACTCATTCCTCTAGCTCGTTTTCACATGAGGATTCTACAGTGGCTTCTTTTCACCCAATGGTCCTTTCAGCAGCTTCCCATGTCTCACATGATCATGATCACAGAGGCATGCAAAAAGCACCTTGCGTGGTGGATGGTCTCCACATCAATGCCTCAGGGCAGACCATTTGTACCCCCCCCCCCAGTTGCTACTGTGACCATGGATGCCTCCCTGATCAGGTGGGGGGGCATTATCAGGGCAGAACAGTCCAAGGCACCTGGCAACCTCAAGAGTACCATCTGCACATAAACGTCTTGGAGATGAGGGCCGTGCTTTTAGCGTTGCAAGCTCTTCAGGGACTCTCTTCCTACCGGGACCATTGCAATTCAGACGGACAATATGTCAGTAGTGTGGTACATCAACAAGCTGGGCGGAACCAGATCCTACCCCCTATGTCAAGAAGTACTCGGACTCTGGCAGTGGGCGATCTCTTCCCAATGGTTTCTGACCGCAATGCACATCCCTGGGAGATCCAACGTCATAGCAGACAGGCTGAGCAGAGCAATTCTCATGCCTCACAAGTGGTCTCTGAATCAGTTAGTGGGGGACCAAATCTTCCACAAATGGGGCCAACATTGCTGTGACCTTTTTGCCACCCCCTTCAATAGCATGTGCAGCAATTTTTTCTCTCTCCTTCCACTTCCGAGACATTCCCCCAGAGATGCTGTAGTCCACGATTGGCCTCAGGGACTTCTGTATGCATTCCCTCCCTTTCCCCTAATCCCGAAGCTAATACAGAAAGCTACCGTATTGGGCTGCAAAATGGTCCTCATTGCTCCTTACTGGCCTCGACAAATATGGTTCCCGTTCCTGCATCATCATCTTCTCGAGCAGCCTTGGACTCTGGACCCAGTTCCAGACCTTCTGATCCACCAATCGGGTGGGCTGCACCATTCCCTGCAATCTCTCCAGTTCACTGCTTGGTTGCTCCACTTCCAACCTTAGCCAGGCTCCCTGACATCTCCCACTCTGTGCGCAAAATCATTTTATCATTGCACAAGTCTACGACTAGAAAAACTTACACTAGTAAGTGGAAACGTTTTTCTTCCTGGGCAGAGGCTAAGAGTATAGACCCCCTTTTCAGCCCCTGTACACCACATATTGGAATTTCTTGCGGAACTCTTTCATGCTGGGTCCGCTTCCGCTACAATTAGAGTTCAGTTAGCTGCAATTTAAGTTTTCACATTGGCCTGTCAGAAAGTAATATCATATCTCATAAGCTATGTAAAGCCTTTCTCAAAGGGACCACTCTGCTCAGGCCCCCAGTGAGAGATCCTCCACCTCCGTGGGATCTGAATTTGATTCTAGCTTCTCTAATTTTGCCCCCCTTCGAACCTGCAGCTTCTTGTTCTTTGAAGTTTTTATCTTGGAAAACCCTCTTTCTGGTAGTGATTACTTCAGCCAGAAGAGTTTCAGAACTTCAGGCTCTTTGTATCCGTCCTCCATACCTAGTGTTCCACAATGACAGGGTTGCTCTCAGGACTAATCCTTCCTTCCTTCCTAAGGTCTCTTCTGAGAATAACTTGAATCAATCTGTTGACCTTCCTGTGTTTTTTCCCAACCACTCCAACAGGGCGGAATACAAGTTGCATCAGTTAGATATTCACAGGCAACTACGCTTTTATTTGCATTGGACTAAGGACATCAGAAAATCGGACCAGCTTTTCCTTTCTTATGCTGAGGGTAAACCAGGTCTACCAGTCTCAAAAGTAACCTTATCCAGGTGGCTGACTTCTACCATCACATTTATCTATCAACTGAGGAATAAGGTATTGCCTGTTAAACCAAAAGGTCACTCTACCAGAGCTTTAGCCACTTCTGTGACTTTTCAGGCTAGGTTGCCCATGGAATCTATTTGTGCTACGGCTACGTGGGCCAACCCACATACTTTCATTTTGCATTATAAGTTGGACATGGTTTCCAGGAGCAGAGCTGATTTTGGTTCCACTGTTCTGAAGAGTTTGTTCCAATGAGCCACCCAGGATTTTAGGTGCTAGGGACGCTGTCCCAACCAGCAAGAATGAAGGCGAGATAGACAACTTAACATAAAGAAGTTATGTACCTACTATAACATTCCATGTTAGTTGTCTTCTCTCGCCTTCTTTCTTGCGTCCCACCCTCCATCCCCCTATCCTAGTAGACTGAGAAGAGTTCCTGATGGTTTTTCACTGGCTGAGTCTTCTCTGGCTATTCCTCTCTGCCTAGTAGTCTCTATGGTAGGGTTTATGCATAATAGGATAGGATTCCTTCTTTTTTATGTCTGCAGTTAGATTTACCAAACGAGATCTGGGTATCTAGCGCCAGGCATCATGGGATATGGGGAGGCCTCGAGCCAGTAAACAGCTCTCGAGCTTTAGAAGATGGCAGAGTTGGAGCCGAGGATCGGCTCCGGACCCAACCAGCAAGAAAGAAGGCGAGAGAAGACAACTAACATGGAACGTTATGGTAGGTACATAACTTTTTTCCTGTTTGAGATCCTGATCTTTCAGCTATCATTTTCTTCTCCTAGCACATGCTGTTGTATTTTAGGATTATAATGTATAGTATAGCACCAAACTTGATCTGAGGGATTGTAGTGGTCAGGAGCATTATGGGTAAGAGAGAAACTTGAGATTCGGATCCTAGATTCTTAGAAAGTGGTGGTGTCAGATTCGTTGAAGAATGAAAATGGACAACACAGATGGAACATTATGGTGAGTAGATAACTTCTTTTTTAGTATCTAAAAGTGATTCTCTACTTGGTGCCACTCAGGACCCAATCAGCAATTGTGTACCACTGGTATTACTATTTTTGGGTAAGTTACCTGGCCATTCTTACTCTTTTAGCAAGGTGTATTTTTCGACCATGTCAGTATGTCTACTCTTGGATCCTTCGGAGGTTGTTCAAACTGTTTTTGAAAGAGTTTTACATTTAAGGTCACCAAGAATACAGGCGGTGTGGTGTCTTGTTGGGATCTTATCTTTGTGTTGGGAAATGTAAGTCTGTCACACCTGAATCATCTCGTCAGGCTATTTTTCGTTCATGATTTGGAATACTAATTTCCTTATTGCTCTGACATCTGCAAGAGAGTATCTGAGTTGTAAACTGTTATGATGGGTGAACCAGATAGGATTACTTTAGGAACAAATTCCTCATTCCTGCCAATAGTAATTTTGGAGTTTATTTAGAATCAAGCCATCATTCTGTCTATATTCCTTCCTGAACCTTAAAACCAGGGAGAAAGGATTCTCCATACTCTGAACATGCACAGGCAGCTCTGGTATTTTCTTGACAGAACTAAGTTGTTTAGGAAAGCTGTACAGCTGTGTATTTCATATGATGTGACAAGATAGGGCAACTCGCATCAAAACATATTTCTAGATGGTTATCCTTTGTTATTCCCACTTGGTAAGTCATTTCCAGGCAGCATCAAGGCACATTCTGCCAGAACTTGGGCGTCTTTGATGGCATATTTGAAAGGAGTCGACTCTTGAAGCATTAGAGAGACCGCTGCTTGGTCCTCTGTGCATATTTTTTAAAGACACTACTAACTGGATTTCTTTTCCAGGGTAGGCACTGTTAGCACCATTCTCCAGGGGCTCCTGGATCCTAATCCTTCATATTTCCAGGTAGGATAAGCCATGATAGTCTATTCATATAGCTAAGGCTACTGCAGCAGTGATTTATGATGAGCATTATTCTGATGTTCTTCATTCCACATTGCTGCAGTCCTAACAATTGGGTAGTCCGCTGTCCAGTCGGCCCGAATACCAAAGTATATGGCTGACGTCGGTCAGGGCGCATTAGACTGACGTCAGTACGTCAGGGTACTAATGCGCATGACCGACGTCATATCCTCAGTCTTTTTTGCCGCATGGTCCGATGCAGAAGCAATTTTGCGAGTGCAGGTTGGCGTTCTGAAATTTTCTGAAGTCGGAGTTTCAGACCGAATCAAAGTTGGCTAAGTACCCCGTTGGGAACATTTTGGTTTTTCTTGCCTCAGTATTTAACCGGATGTCAGAAAAAGTGAATAACTGTATTTCTTGTGGGAAACAGATACCTCATAGGGATTACCATACCTTGTGTATACCTTGTTTAGGGCCTGAGCACGACGTTGTTGGATGCCGCTCTTGTGCTAGATTTAACAAACGCACTATTAAGAGACGGTTAGACTGTGCCAGGTTAGTGTTTGGGAAGCGTTGTAATTATAAAATGCCGTCGGATGTTCCGGCCGCTTCGTCCAAAAAGCGCAAGGACAAAACAGTGAAGCCTAGGGTTGATGAACCGGCAGTCCCAGACGTCGGTTCTTTAGAAGGCTCAGTGGAGCCAGAGGTTTTGCCAGGAGTTTCTTTGGAGTCTCAGGCAGAGACTTTACTGTTGCAGGATGTGCCTTCTCAGGAGGTAGGCCAGGCTGAGGGGCTTCTCAGGTAACTGTTCTTCCCTCTCTTCCCAAGGTAGTTAGAGCCTCTCCTTCTGTTTCCAAAACTTCCTTGAGAGGTAGGCCAAGTTTAGCTTCAGTGGGGGCTTCTCCTAGCATTTCAGGTTCTGTGCCTAAGAAACATATGCTTAAAATGGCAGAAGATTTGATTACTCTGATTAGAGGTTCTATGCCCCCTCCTGATAAGAGGCCTAGGGTGGAACCTGAGTTTGAGAGTTTTGAACAGTGTTCAGAGGCTTCTGAGTCTTCTCGGGAAGACTTGCAGGAGTATCCTCCTTATTCTGATTCTGATGTGGATGATTCCACTCCTACAGCTTCTCCTCCTGAGGATTTCTCATTTTCAGAGACTCTGCATTCCATGAGGGAGCACTTTAAATGGGAAGGCCAAGATTACTCTGATTCTAGGAAAAGGCTTAGGGAATTCTTGTTTTACCCCAGCATAGGCCCTTAGCTATCCCTCCTGTGTTAAATGTGGTAGAAGATGTTTTGCAGAGGCTTCCCTGAACCCTGATTCCTTGCCTCCTGCTCCTGTTAAACCTGATAGGTACTATAGGGTGCCTGAAGCTCATAAGTATCTTTTAAGAGTCCTAGGGCAGACCCGAGACTGTTTCTCAAGGACCTAAAGGTGTTAAGGCCTCTGTTGTTAAAAATCCTGTTCCCACTGATAAAGAGGCAAGGGCTTTGGATAGATGGGGAAAGAAAGTGTATACTTCTTCCACTTTAGCCATGAGGGCGTTGAATTGTCAGTTTCACATGCTAAAATATCAAAATTATCTCCTTTCACAATTGAAATCTAAGGTGGATGCTTTGGCGGAAGGTATTGAGTGTAAAGAGTTGCTGGATTTAGTTCATGTGTCTGAACAAGTGGGTAAGCATTCTTTGCAATGTGGTTTTGATGCTGTACAGGCCTCCTCGAGGTGGCTGCCACTAGTTCTGTTCTTCGCAGGCATGCCTGGTTGAGGGATCAGAATTTAGCTGAGCATGTTAAGACAAGGATTTTGGATGCTCCTTTACAGTCTGATGTGTTGTTTGGTTCGCCTGTGGAAGCAGTTTTAAAGAAAATGGAGGACAAAGCTAAGTCTATGCAAACTGTTAAAAATTTTTTGCAGGTGCAGCCACCGAAGTTTAGTAGAAATTGGCCTGCTAAGGGGTGGACATATCCTGCTTATGATTCCCAGTCTAGGGGTAGGTCTAGACGTGGTAGGGGCAGAGCTCAAGGTTCTTTTAGGCCTAGAACAGGAGTTCACCTGCTCAGACTTCTGGTGAGGGCAGGGTCAGTCCTTTCGTAAACAGACCCAATGACCTGCCTTGTCAGCTGCCAGTAGATTCTCGTCTGGCAGCTCCTTTGGGAGGAAGACTGTCTCTTTTCAAAGAAAATTGGGATTTAATTACTCAAGACAGATGGGTGTTGGATATCATTCACCACGGTTACAGGTTTTATTTCCATACATTGCCCCCTTTCAAAGGCATGCCAGACGTTCCTCCTCCACAAAGAAAAGAGGCTCACAAGCAAATTTCTCAGTTACTCCAGATAGGGGCCATTCAGCCAGTCCCTGTATCAGAAAGGGGCCTAGGATTTTATTCTCGCCTGTTCCTAGTACCAAAGAAGGGGAACACGTGGAGACCAATTTTGGATTTATCTATCCTCAACACTTATCTGGACATTCCCAAGTTCAAGATGTTGACGTTACAACAGCTTTTACCTCTGCTGGGCAAAGATCACTGGATGGTAACTTTAGATCTCAAGGAAGCTTACCTTCATGTGCCTATAAGGCTAAGTTGCAGGAAGTATCTGCGGTTTCGAGCTGGAAATTCTCATTATCAGTTCTCTGCATTGCCCTTTGGCTTATCTACTGCCCAGAGTATTCACAAAGGTTCTGGCTCCAGTGATAGCTTACTTCAGGCTAAAAGGAATTCAAATCTATCCTTACTTGGACGACTGCCTGATTCTGGCTCAAGAAAAGGAAGACCTTCTACAGCATCTGGAATATGTTATAGCAGTGCTAAGATGCCTAGGGTATTCTGTGAACGAAATAAAGTCCAGTCTAGTACCCTCTCAAGACATGTGCTTTCTGGGTGTGAGACTGAATACAGCAGCCCAGATGGCCTTTTTAACCCCGGACAAACAAAAGAGTCTATCACTTTACTTCCATCAACTATCTCATCAGTCCGTGCTGACTGCAAGGACAGTCCTTCAAGCATTAGGGTTCATGGCATCTTGTATTCTGGTGCTTCCCAATGCCAAACTGCATATGAGGAAGCTACAATGGTATCTCAAAATGTATGGACACAGCACTGCCAGGATTTGGACACTGTCATTCAAATAATACCTTGCCTTCAAAAGAATTTTTGTGGTGGGCTCAGGAATGTCACCTAAACAAGGGACTCTCTGTGACCCGGCCAGAGGCGAGTCAGATTTTAACGACAGATGCCTCGGACATTGCTTGGGGAGCTCATCTAAATGGAAAGTGGATACAAGACAAGTGGCCTGCCAGACTACAGCATCTACATATCAACATGAAGGAGATGTTAGCAGTCCAGTTTGCATTAATGGCTTTCAAGGAGTTACTTCTTCCAGGGCAGGTGTTGATTCTAACAGACAACACAACTGTCATGTGGTACATCAACAAGCAAGGGGAACACATTCTTATCCTCTATGCAGGCAAGCAATGATTTTATGGGAGATTGCTAAGCTTGCAACTAACTCTTCAGGCAAGGTTTCTGCCGAGCACAGAACTCCTTAGCAGATGTGTTAAGCAGACAAATCATGGATCCCCACGAGTGGAAACTGGATCTTCATGTATTTCAGAAATTGACAGTGTCATGGGGAACTCCAGACATAGATCTGTTCGCTTCTCCACTAAACCACCAGCTGCCAAAGTTTTGCACAAAGGGGTTTCATCACACAGCTTGGAAAGTGGATGCTCTGTCTTTCAGTTGGAAAAATCTTCATGTGTATGCCTTTCCACCTCTGCCTCTTCTTCCAAAGGTGCTATTAAAGGTCAGACAAGACAAGCCAAGGATGATTTTAATAGCTCCAGATTGGCCTCGGCAACACTGGTACCCACTACTAAGGAGTCTGGTAAGGAAGCCTCCATGGCCTTTACCTTTGATTCCACATCTGTTATCTCAGAAGGACGGTCATCTGCTCAATGTCAAGCTTCACTCTCTTCATCTAACAGCCTGGCATATTCTGTGTTGAAACACAGCAGGTCTCAACTTCCTCAACAAGTTTTGAATGTGATTATGGAAGCTAGAAGACCTAGTACAAGGAAAGTGTACGCAGAAAAATGGAAGAGATTTTTATTTTGGAGTACAGCAAAGAATTTGGAGATTTCTGAGCCTAATTTGGGTGTGGCTCTTCAATATCTTACTGAGTTATTGGACAAAGGTTTGTCCTTCTCTTCCATTAAGATTCATGCTGCAGCAATTTCAGCTCACTATGATTGTGACCCACCATTGTTTTCGCATCCTTTGTTCAAGCAGTTTCTTAGAGGGGCAAAGAATATAAGACCCCCACGTAGAGCTCCTACTCCTGCTTGGGATCTCAATTTTGTGTTGGAAAAACTTACTCTACAACCTTTTGAGCCTGCGGCTACTGCTGAATTGAAATACTTGTCATGGAAGACTGCTTTTCTGTTGGCTATTACTTCTGCAAGAAGGGTGTCTGAGTTGCAGGCCCTTATGGCAGTAGAGCCCTTTTGATTTTCCATAAGGATAGGGTATCATTACGTACTAATCCTTCCTTTATGCCTAAGGTGGTTTCTAGTGTGGCTTTAAACCAAACTATTCATTTGCCTACTTTTTATGCAGACCCCCAAAATAAAGGGGAAAAGATTTTGCACACTTTAGATGTACACAGGCAATTGCGTTATTATTTAAACAGGACTAAGGATTTTAGGCAGTCTCAGCAGTTGTTTGTTTCTTTTGCTTTGAGTTCACAGGGCAAGCCTGTGTCAAAACAAACTATTTCTAGGTGGATTGGGTTTTGCATTGCATTTTGTTATTCCCATCATGGCAAGGAGATTCCAGCTGGGATTAGGCCTCATTCCACTAGGGCTACTGCCACTTCAACAGCATTTCTAAGGGGTGGCAACTAAGGATATTTTGGAGGCAGCTACTTGGAGTTCAGTGCATACTTTCTCTAAGCATTATCACCTTCCTCTCTACTCTAAGTCTAGGGCTGGTTTTGCCACAGCTATTTTGCAAGGCATGTTGTCAGCTCCTGCTTCTTTATGATTTGCCAGCCTCCCTTACCTCTGCTTTGGGATTCTACCCAATTGTTAGGACTGCAGCAATGTGGAATGAAGAACATAGTACAGTTTTGTACCTACCATAAATGTAGATGTTCGAGGATCCACATTGCTGCAGTCCAATTTACCCTCCCTCCTTCCCCTCTGTGTTTAGGGGTGGTTGTGTAGGTGAGGTTATATGCTGATAATTTTGTATATATTGTACATATTTTTGGTGCAGGTATATTGGGCCTTGTCTTTTTAGGGTCTTCTGACATCTGGGGCAAGAAAAGACTGAGGATATGGCGTCGGTCATGCGCATTAGTACCCTGACGTACTGACGTCAGTCTAATGCGCCCTGACCGACGTCAGCCATATACTTTGGTATTCGGGCCGACTGGACAGCGGACTACCCAATTGTTAGGACTGCAGCAATGTGGATCCTCGAACATCTACATTTATGGTAGGTACAAAACTGTACTTTATGTAAGCTGCACTTACCATAATAGTAGATGTTTAATTAAGTCACTACTATAGTAGCGTCACCCTCCCTCCACTTCCAATTTGTATAGTGTACTAGCTATGTATTCTAACTTTTTTATATTTTTTTCAGGACCGTCACCTTCCAAGAACTCCTGAAGTATTTTGGCAACCATGTTGCTGTTTTCTCCACACAGAGGCTAAAGCCTCAGCAGCCTGGGCATAGGTATAGGGTGGGGTGGGGTGAAAGTTTTAGGAAGAATTTCCGGCCATTATATCCTTGGTAGTATATAACCCATATAGCTAAGGCTACTGCAGCAGGGATTTAATCAAACATATACTGTTATTGTAAGTGCAAATACACAACTGACCTTTCCTTGCGGTGAACACTGTTCAGTGGTGTGAGTATGTGTGCCACTTTTGAATGTTTGGATTATTGTTGCGAGGATAGGCTTCTTCCTTCAAGCCCTGTAGTCCTGCAGTTTTCTGGGTATGTGGTCATTTTGTATAGCTAACCTTATACCATTTACAGCCTTAATGAATTTATATTTTTGTTGCTGTAGTGGGAAACCTTTGAGCTGCATTTCCATGTTTATTAAACAAGATAAAGCACTGATCCACATGGACCTTTTTCAGACACTGCCTGGAGGGCTGTCTGGTTAAGTGACATGGTCAGGTCACACAGTAGGCACATACAGGCTGAGGGAGTCAAACTTGGACTACAGGAAGTTAACCCATAATCACATTAGAGTCTATTCATTCTCAAATAACTTTTTTTTAGTGTGTAAGCAACTGGAATAAGGCAGAGAATCAGTTTTGGATGGGACACTAGTCCTTTACAGGGTGTACATATGTATACATGTGTGTGTGTGTATGCACGCACACACACACACACACACACACACACACACACACGGACAACTTAGAATATTAACTAGTTCACGTGATATGAACTGGAGGGTCTATATTAGAACATCAAAGTTTCAGAACTTCGAATGTTCTAATATCGACCCCTATTCAGCGAAAGCTGAAAATATCAAAGCAACAGAAAACCAAATTATTTCCTAGGGAAAGAATTTGGTTGTCCGTTTCTGTTGCTTTGGTATTTTCAGCACTGTGGTGGAAAGTTACGGGTCGGGTTCAGGTAAGTGTGCGATTGAGTGCAGGTTAGGTTAGTTAGGGTGCAGGTTAGGTATGTGTGCGATTGTGTGGACGTGAGGGTTAGGGTGGGTTAGGTGAGTTAGGGTTAGGGCGTGGGTCAGGTAAGTGTGCGATTGTGTGGACGTGAGGGTTAGGACGTGGGTGAGGTGAGTGTGCGATAGTGACGGACCATAGGGTTTGGGTTAAGGTAAGTGGATAGTTAGTGGTGTGCGTATAGTTTAATGTAGGGTTAGGTGTAAGATTTTAGGTGTATGTGTGTGGATTGCTGTTTGTTTGGTGTGCTTGTGTTGTGTGTATGCGTTTTGGAACAGCAAATTCTTTTCCTAGGAAAAATTTGCTGTTCTGTATGTTCGATGTTTTCAGCTTTTGCTGAATAGTGGTCGAGATTAGAACATTCCAAGTTTTGAAACTTCGATGTTCTAATATAGACCCGAACTGGAGCACCTGCTGAAATCCCATGCTTATCCAGGGGGACAAGGAAATGTTGCACAGAGGGGATCCCAGCTTGAACTCTTAACAGAATACTCGAGAGCTGTTGAGCAATTATGCTAACCACTGCACCACTGTATGGCCCATATTTTGTTAAAATTATAACATTTATATGTACTTTGGTGTTTTTACGTGTTATTTAGGCTTTCAGGGCTACATTTGCATTTCTCTGTGGCATCTGTCAGTGTACTATCTCCGTTTCTTTTTAATGGATGGCTAGAGATATGCTGTGCTCCTTTTGTTATAGCTGGGCTGTATTACCACTGTATGAGATTTTGGACACATGTAGAAACATCTGAATATAGAGAGGGTCAGGAAAACATTCTGCTTGGGTCTAAAATGCACAGTCATTTCAGACATTGAGATGTTCATCATTCCCACTGCCACAGTGGCATTTCAAGTTATCTGCCAAGGTAGCCCAGTACTAGCCAGTTTTTAAAATCTCAGATTCCCTTTCCTCCCTCTTCCTTTGACAGCTGATTGGCAGAGCATACCTTAAGAGGAAAGCCTTCAGCTGTCACAGGAGGAGAGTGTTCAGTATTTTTCTGGCATCCACAGAAAAAGTCATCTAACTCTTCGCAGAGTCCAGTGCAGTGCTGATTTTTCAGCATACTGCCCAGATGTGCCCCATTTTGGCACCCATTCCTCTCATTTTATTGGTAAATTTATCCTATTTATATTTCTTTATCTTAATGTTTCATTACTGTCAGTGTTTACAATAATTCCTGTGGGAATTTCTGCTTGTAGTAAGATTTATTTGGCTTCTATCTTTGGTAAATGCTTGCATTTACTGTTTTTGGGGAAACTTTAACTGTTTCTGGCATAAAGTTCAGTGTGTATGTTTGCTGTTAGATACTAGGGGCTGTCTGATGCAGTCTGCCTTTACTACTCTTACAATGCTTTATTTTCATATTTTTGCATGAAAATATTGCAGAAATTGGATTTTTCTGCATTTATACACTATTTACTAGATCTATGACTCTGCTCTGTGTGTTTTTAACACCAGATCATAATTTTAAAGCTAATGAAGTTATTTGAATGTACTGTGGAATTTTTACTCCCTCTGGCAAGAAAATACTGTTTAAATTGCTATTAAGTATTTTATGGCATTCTAATGTAGTTAAAGCATGTGAAGCTAATTTTTAATACTGGATCTGAAGTTGTTAATCTTTTTCCTCTTCATCACTGATGGGTTCAGTTCCAAGCTCGCGTACACCAAAAACTCTTGAGCTAAACTGCTACCCACAATGCCCTTCTCCCAGTTACCTCAGATCTCGTTTGCCACACAGCTATATAGCAGCGTTTCACCAAGCTCTACAGCTAAGTATTGTTTTTTTTTTTTCAAATTTACAGTATTTTATAAGTTTTTCTCTCAAAACTCTTCTACTTCTTGGTGTCTTAACCAGCTGTACCCACGGGTATCCATTTTTCTTACCATCATTGGTAAACGCCCTTCCTTTTTTACCCTTGTGGGTATTCTAAATACCATTGTTGGTATTTCCTCTTTCCTTCTTTTCTTTACCTTTGTTAGTTTATTATCTCATTTTTTTGGTATGTCTGAAAAGAAAGGGACTTTGGGGTTTAAGCATTGCACTTCCTGTAATGGTAAACTCCCCAATAATGACCTGCATGAGGAATGTGTATATTGTTTGGGTGTTCCACACTTATCTGTGAAACCTCAGTCAGATTTGTATCAGTTTCGGTCAGCGGACGCTGAATGACGGAAAAAATAAACTTATTCTTAAAGGCCTGCTTCCTTCTCCTTTTTCTGAGGCTATTTCTGCGTCGGAGGTCTCAACCCCTTCATCTACGGACTAAAAACTTACTCATTCGGACCCTTCTTCACTGGCCGGTGATAAGGGAAAGCCTCATAAGCACAAGGCCCATAAGTCTTCCAAAGAGAACAGGATCGCCTCCTCTGTTCTGACTACCTCAGCTCCAGTGGCCTCTACAGATATTGTGATGACTTCCAAATTGGCGCCACCTTCGGCACAGACTGTTACGGTTCCTACTGTGGTTTTGGCTCCAACCATATTACCTGCCATTACCTTGCCACCATAGTCTCCCATCTCTTTTCTGAGATCGGTACCGACGAAGTCTTCAGAGCCGATAATGACTTCCTCTCCAGCCATTACTTCGGCTCTGTGCCCGTTCTCGGCACAGATAGTCCCCCTGTTGCCTCTTTTGAAACTGGAATCCTTAGTGCCGACATTTACTGTAACACAAACCCAGTACTTCCCCGTCTTTGGATCCGTTTGCTGGACATGCTTTTAGCCCCTTTTTGACCGACCTGACTCCCCCTCAGGTGTGTCAGTAAGGTCCTCCAGGAGTCTGTCTGAGTTGGATGTGGTGCACCTGTTTGATCAGTTGCTGACAACCAGGAGGATTACAAATTTTCCTAGAACCCATCCCATTCTGGGTTTCTGGGTCTATTGCCCCTGCAACTCCCATGTATTTTCCTCCCTTGGACCCTTCAGTTCCAAGGCCCAAAGCTCCAACGTCTGCGGGAGGACTCCTCGGCGCTGACAGTGAACTTCTCTGAGGCTCTGAGGCCCCTTTGGGTTTCGGTTCCTTCGGAACCATCCCTTCCTCAATTTCATGCTTGGGGGGTGGAACCCTCGGTTCCAGGTATGGTTCCGGTTGTTTCTTCAGATTCGAGGGTGACTCTCTCCCCGGTTTTGCTTGAGGCTCCATCCCCAGGAGCAGGCCGCATGGAGTGGGGTGTGACCCCGGTTCCGAGATTGTCTTCCTCAGTTCTGGGCTTCCATTCCTCTTCGGGTGGGCCTGCCTTCCGAGTGATGGAGAGGGTGCTTGCTTCGGGAAGCGATCCTCCTATGTGAGACCTTCCCCCCCGCTCCTTCTGAGCTGCAAGCTATCACAGGCCACCACCCCCCCCCCCCCAGGACACCGAGAGCGCAAACCTCAGGAAACCCCTGTACAGGGTAATCTCCTTTCTGAGTCTTCTTCAGATGCTCCAACTGAAGAACTTCCTCGGAAACGGACATGTAAGACGAAACACATGATCTCCTGGAGGAGTCCCTCACTGAAGATATGGACTACGATGATGGGGAGGGGTCCCCACGGTCACCCCCTGATGATGTCTCCTTTGGAGACGTCCTGGAAATTTTGAGGCATAGGGATGACTGGAAGCTCTCCAACCCATCCTCAGAGGAATCCGTATACCTGCAGGCCTTCCACTCTCGGCCCTCTACTTCTTGGGTGACCCCCCTGCCGATGAGTTAGTTAAGCTCATCGTGCAGCGGGCGTGGAAGAACCCTGATACCATTGAGACCATTCCCTGGAGACAAGACAAGATACTCTCCCTTCCAGAGGAACAGCTCCATTGGTCTAGAGGCTTGCCAGTAGACGCTATGGTGGCGGCGGCTGCCATGAAAAAGGACCTTGCGGAGGAAAGTCCTGCTGTCTACCCACCCAACAGAGAGTCCCAGGCGGTGAACAGATTAGGGAAGAGAGTCTTTGCTTCAATTACCTTTGCTGTCAGGTCTCTGAATTACTTGGTGCATTTTATGAGGCTCCAAAGAGATCTCATCACTAAACTCTCTGGAACCCTCACGGGTCACGTTTCGGACAAGGCACGTGATAAAGTTACTTCCCATCTTGCCACCCTAGAGTCTATTTCCAACTTGTCCATGAGGTTGCTCTCCCATGCAACCGAAAGGGCGGCTAGAGCTGCAGGTGTAGTTATGAGACGCCACACCTGGATGCGCATTTGTGACCTCGTGGACTCCAAGTCTTCCTTTTTGAACGCCCCTATCGAACAGTCTGCTTTGTTCGGTTCTAAGGTGAAGGACACATTAGCCAGCTGCGAGCAGGATGGAAAAACCTTGTCTGCCATTGGCTTATGTTTTTCCAAGCCTCAGCATTCCTTCTCCAGGAATCGGAGGAGTGGAAAGATATGGCACAAAATATCTCAAGGCCTTTTCCGTAGTGCATGTGGTGAGGTGGTACAGAGACAGAGGAGGTTCCAATAATGGAAGATGCCCCTTTCAGGGCAGAGGGGGTCCCTGAAATCAGGACTCCAGGGATTCTTTTTCAGGACGACCTTATCGGTGCGCCTGAAGCACTGCCCGATTGGTTTCCTCTGGAAGCAGTCGCGGCTCATTTCTGTCTGCACCAAGCTGCCTGGCACTCTATTACAAATGATCAGTGGGTGCAGAGAATAATTTCCAGAGGTTACTACATCCCTCTAATCTCTTATCCAAGACCACCAAAATCCCTTCCCGATGTTCCACCCAGACAAAGGGAAGAGGCAGCTTCAGAAATAAAAAAGCTGCATCTAAAATGAGTCATCCAACAAGTCCCCTGAGACCAGTGCGGATCCGGGTTTTACTCAAGATTCTTTTTGGTGCCAAAAAGACTGGGGACTGGAGACCCATTTTTGGATCTCGGCCAGCTAAACAAGTCCATAGTTAGACCAAATTCCGCATGGTCACAATACAATCCATTCTCCCATTTCTTCTGGAGGGTGTGTGGATGTGCTCGATAGACCTCCGGGATGCATATTACCACATCAAAATGGACAAGCACTCCAGGAGTCTCCTTCACTTCCGGCAGGGAGCCAATCATTACCAATTCAGAGCCCTGCCATTTTGGCTCTTGACAGCCCCCATAGTGTTCATGAAATGCCTAGCAGTGGTGACAGCTCATCTGACACTTCAGGGATTCCAGGTGTTTCTGTATCTAGATGATTGGCTCCTCTCCGCCCCCACCAAGCACCTACTGGTCAGGGCCCTCTGCTACACTCTAGCACTGGTGGAGTTCCTAGGCATCACTATACACTGGGAAAAATCAAACCTTCATCCCACCCAGCAATTGGAATTTATAGGAGCAGTATTCAACACTCAAACAAGCCAAGTCTCTCTTCCTCATCACAGACTTCAGAGATTAAGGTTACAAGTACGAGTGATACTCTGTCGAAGGAAGGTGTCTGCAAGGGTGGTTCTACAGGCTCTGAGGTCTATGGTGGCAGCCATCCCAATTGTTCCCCTAGTCAGATTGCATATGAGACTACTACAATGGCTTCTTTTGTCCCAGTGGGCATCCACTCTTCATCCTCTGAACTCACAGATCCTCATCACCAACTCCTGCAAACAAGATCTCCTCTGATGGATGAGAAAAGATGAAAATCTTTGGTGTAGCCCCTTTCAGACACCCCAACCCAATGCCACAGTGACCACGGACGCTTCCCTGATGGGGGGGGGCACTTCCAGGGAAAGATGGTCAAAGGCACGTGGTCCAGCCTAGAGGTCAACTTGCATATCAGTGTCCTGGAGTTAAGTGTGGTGCTGTTAGCGTTGCAGGCACTTCATCCGCTCCTTCCATCAGGAACGATTGCTATCCAGTTGGACAACATGTCTGTCTGGTACATAAACAGAGAGGGACCAAATTCTATCCCATATGTCATGAGGCCATGAGAATTTGGCATTGGGCGATAGCTTCCAACCACTTTTTAATCGGAATGCATATCCCAGGGAGCTCCAACGTGATTGCAGACAGGCTGAGCAGATGCAGCCTCAGTCCTCACGAGTGGTCTCTCAACCCGCTCGTGACGGCAGAAATCTTCAGCTGTTGGGGCCAGCCATGCTGCGATCTTTTCGCTTCTCCCTCAAACAAAAAATGCAGCAGCTCCTTTGCCCTCTTTCCCCCACTCATGGAGTCACCGAGAGACGCTTTGACTCACGATTGGCCCGCAGGTCTCCTCTATGCTTATCCTCCGATACCTCTGATACCCCTATTTCTAAGGAAAGCTATTCAGTTGAGATGCAAAGTAATCCTCATTGCCCCTTTCTGGCCTCGTCAAGTGTGGTTTCCCTTCCTCCAACCTCACCTGTTACAACCCCCTTGGATCCTGGACACTCGTCAGGAACTAATATCTCACCCACAAGGGCTGACTCCCCCAAATCTGTCCACTTTCAAGCTGACAAGTTGGCTTCTCTACTTCCGTTAGTTGCCAGGCAGGAAACCTACTCATCTGTCCGAGATGTTGTTCTGGCCTCCCATAAACCATCCACCAGAAACCTCTACAGAGACAAATGGAAAAGATTTGCTTTCTGGTCACATAATCGGATGCTAGATCCTTTTTCAACTCCTACAGCTGCTATTCTTCACTATCTTTCTGAGCTGTTTGACAATGGGGCTTCTGCTTCCACCATTCAAGTCCATTTAGCAGCGATTTCCAGTTTCCATAATGCTTCAGATGGAGTCCCTCTTATCTCCACCCGACTTTGCAAGCCCTTTCTCAAGGGAATTTTCCATAGCAGACCTCCTATTAGGCAGCCTGTGGAGGCATGGAATCTCTCCCGAGTTCTCCAGTCTTTCTCTCTACCCCCCTTTGAGCCTGCTGTGACATGTGATCTAAAATTCCTCTCATGGAAATCTTTGTTTACATCAGTCAGACGGATGTATGAATTACAAGCCTTATGTATCAAAAGCCTGTATCTGATCATCCATAAGGACAGAGTATCCCTTTGTACTAATCCCATCCTTTCTCCCCAAGGTAGTTTCCGACTTCTCTATTAACCAGTCCATTGAGCTGCCTGTATTTTTCCCAAATTATTCAAACAAGGGAAGAGTACTGCCTTCATTCATTGGATGTACATAGTTCTGTCCAGGTAGAAATGTAGTTGTCTAAGTCCTTTCGCAAGTCAGATCAACTCTTCATTTCCTTTTCTGGTCCTAGAATGGGATGTGTTGTATCTAAAGTTACTTTGTCAAAATGGCTCAGAGATTGCATTACCTTTTCATATTCTCTAATGAATCTAAGCCTGCTGAAATCAAAGCTCATTTAACTAGGGCTATTGCAACTTCTGTTGCCTTCCACTCCAGGGCTTCCATGGATGACATCTGTGCAGCAGCCATTTGGGCTAAACCCCCATACCTTCATCAAACATTACAAATTGGATCTGGTCTCCAGGGGAAGAGTGGCCTTCGGCTCGGTGGTTCTCAGGAATGTTCTTCCGTAAGGGCCACCCATGTTATCCAAGTAGCTTGGGATTCTGTCCCATCAGTGATGAATAGAAAGAAGATTAACAACTTCATATAAAGAAGTTATGTCTTACCATAATGTTCCATCTGAGTTGTTGATCTTCTTCCAGTCATCACACCCTCCCACCATCCCCCACCAAAGGCTCATGGCAGATCTTCTGGGTCCTTGTGGTGTTTCAGGGTTTCTGTGCAGAGATGGCCTCTGTCTTTGTTTCTTCTATGTGTTGCATGCAAACTCGATCTGAGGTAACTGGGATAAGGGCATTGTGGGTAGCAGCTAAGCTCAAGACTTTTTGGTGTACACAAGCTTGGTATTAGACCAACTCGGTTCAGGGGGCTCACAACCAAACCCATCTGTGATAACTGGAAGAAGATCAACAACTCAGATGGAACGTTATGGTAAGACATAACTTCTTTTTTGGCACATTGGTTGCTTTGGTGTTTTAACTTTGTATAATGGAAATTATTTAACTTCTGTCAGTTGTAAAACAATTATAAACACATTTCAAACTTTTTTTGTGTGTGACAATAGAACAGTTTGGCAGTTTAGTTGTGTGGAACATACTTATTACTGGAAAATTTACTGCTTATTGTAATACATTATCCAGTAATGGCAGTTTATTATTCTTGTTGATGTTCTGTCTCTGGATTCTATCCCCCCAAAATTTGGTTTCACTTAAGAAAAACAGGATAAAAAATATGCCTCAGTCTACAGTTAGAGATTCTGATGGGGCCGCTGCTCGACCCACAGAACACTTACCTTTTGCCATGTCTCGCTGTAATGTAGCTTTGCCAACCACTGTGGAATGGGGTTTAGATAGATTCTCTGGGGCTGTTCCAGTACCTGCCATGGGTGTGGGAGAACCAAACCCTTTAGGTGCAGGAGTAGTCTTTGGTAAGAAACCCCTTGCCAGATGTAATATTCTGTCCCCAGATATTTTATCTAGTAGTTAAGTTCACAAGAAAAAGAAACAGAAGCGTCATCATCCAGGTGATAATTAGTAGCTGTCTATAAGACTGATTAGGTTTTTTTTGCGTAAGAGTGTTCTACTGACAGTTAATTCTGGAGGTTGTGTTCTCATACATGGCTATAGTGGTAGTTTGGCTAGAGACCTTTTTGTTTCAGAGAATGATGAGGACTCTGATGAGGGCAATTGTGATTTCCTAGTTAACAAGGACTCTGGTCACTGTGATTCTTTGGAAGGTGAACCTGAGTTGAAGTCCAAACAAATATTAACTTTTTCTCATATGATTGCCCAATTTAGGGATGTTTTCATTTTAGAGCATTTGGGAACTACCCCAGAACTAGGCAAAGTATTATGACCTTGTAGAGGATAAGATGCCCACTTCTGGGGTATCTTCTCTCTTACTGGCCTTGGAAGATATTTATAAAGCTGCCTGCAGGGCACCACTATGTATTCCAGCAGTCCCTAAAAAGGCTGAGTAAATGTAGGGTCTCCTAAAATGTAACATCTCTTTTCTGATTTGACTGCTGACACAGATGCCTGCTCAGATAAAAAGTCCTTGGCCTCATCTAATCCAGTGTCCTTGTTAAGCGGAAAAAGGTTAGATATTCAGGGGAAAATGTCTCTTTCTAGTAATTTAGCCTTTAGAATGTTAAATTATCAAGGCTATATATGGAAATTTATTTTACAGTGTGTGTACTGTTTGGAATATTTTGCTGCATCCTTACGTGGAGAGCAAAAGTCTTATGAAATTGTTTATAAGTTGCTCCAAGCCTGGTTGTGAGAAAGCACCCTAGACTTTTAATAGTAAAGATGCAATGTTACCAGCGGAATGAGTTGATTTTGACAAAACGGTGGCACAAGGACAAAGTACTAAAGGTGGGAGACAGCAGAGTGTTTCTGGAGAATGATTACTAATTGTACACTGGGCAGAAGAGGAGCAAATTTATTCCACTGTTCAGGGAATGTTGAGTATTCTTCCCTGGAGGGGCAAAATCATTTTTGGATGAAGTACATGCTAAGGAGGAAATACAAAAGTTTGTACAACAAACGTGAGCTGTGAAACCGAGATTCTGCTTCTTGTTCTTCTGGTAATAAAGACCACAGAAAGACTATACCTGTAAAACGTCTTCCAATATTTCAACGGAAAATGTTGGAGTGAAGGGAAGGGAGCATGAGAGTTGACTAGAAGAATCGAGAGTGCATTGAAAATAAAGCAGAAACAGGATTTGGGAGATGGAGATGAACAGGAATAAAACCAATAATTTAATGTGGGATTACAGTACAATAATTATATGTGTGAAATATGACAGAACAAGAATCTGGAAATATTGAGACTTTTTCAGAATTTGTTGAACTTGTGGAGGACTCTAAAGCATATGTCCTACTTCATGTCATTAATGTTCAAAAATGCTTTGAGGAGGGGAAGAGGAAGGAGAAAGTTAACTAAGTAAAGAAAGTATTTTTCTTAGTAGCACTACTTTTGTGGTGTATGGATTTCTTTACATCCTGTAGTGAAGTTTTCTCTGTTATTTTTAAGTGTAATGGGGATTGTAAACAGGTGCTGTTTTTTTTCTTTTCTTTCTCCCTTCTCTCTCTCTCTTCTTTTGTTCAGTTTTAAGAAATGTAGGCAATCAAAGGAAAAAAGCCTGGTTAAAAGAGCATGACAAAAGAAAAATTAATGTGCTTTTTCTCATTATTGCATGAGGAAATGACTGGACTAAGGACCTTAGATTGATTTAGTAAGTTTTAAGAGTAAGCAAGCAAATGAAAAAGAATATTGAACATTATGAGGCTTTTTTTCTAGCAAATACATGAATGCTCAGTAGCAGTTCAGCAGCTGGTCTTCATGTTTCCATGGAAACAATCTGATAAAGAGAAACTGGCTGCCTAGTTCTCAAGTCTCCATAGAGACAATCTAATAAAGAGAATCTGGCTACAGTCTGGTCTCTAAAGCCAAGAATACAGCATCCATGGGACCAGATGACATCCCGGGCTGTGTACTACATGAACTACAATATGAACTGGCACCTCACCTAAGTGTCATGTTTAATCATAGCCTCACCTCAGGCTTCGTGCCCACTGAGTGGCGCAGAGCTACAGTTATCCCAATCCACAAGGGGGGATCCACTTGGATCCCGGAAACTACCGTCCCATCAGTCTGACAAGCCTTATCTGCAAGGCCATGGGGCATATTATCATGGAACGTATAAACAAAGACATTGGCAACCTTCAAACACTGGACCCCACCCAGTTTGGGTTTGTGAAGGGCCGATCTTGTCTCCTGAACCTGATTGACTTCTTTGAATCAGTCTCCAGAGCGATGGACAAGGGTAAGATGGTCCACACAGCCTATCTAGACCTTGCCAATGCCTTTGACACCATCCCCCACTCTGGAATCATAGATAAACTTACTAAGTTGGGAATTAATCCTTATGTCACCCAATGGGTTGCTAAATGGCTTACTGATAGAACCCACACTGTAAAAGTAGCCGACTCCAAATCCAGCTCCAGACAAGTGACGAGTGGAGTACCTCAGGGTTCAGTCCTGGGGCCGCTCTTGTTTGGCATCTACTTCTCTGAAGTACAGGTCAACACTAAGGGACTCTGGCTAACAAAGTTTGCAGATGACTGCAAATTGGGAGCCATTATTGAATCCCCAAATAATGTGGATACTCTACAAAAGGGCCTTACAGAAACAGATGCTTGGTGCCAGAGCCATGGGCTCAAGCTCAATGCCAAGAAATGTATTGTTATCCCTTTGGGAAAAACATGTATCCATGAATTACCATATAGGTGGCAGTACACTAAACACAGAAAGTGTGATAAGAGACTTAGGGACACAGGTGGACAGTGGTCTCACCTTCAATAACCACATCGCCACAACAGTCAGGAAATTCTTCTATGTGGCACACCTCATCACGAAGGGCTTTTCATCCAGAAAGAAGGAGGTCATTGTCCCACTGTACTCATCCCTCATTAGACCCATTATAGAATACAATGCCCCATTTGGTATGTACCTCTCAAGACATCTGCAACAACTGGAAAGGCCTCAGAAATACCTCACTAAAAGAATCACAGGCCTAAAGCAGATGCCCTACACTGACCGCCTTAAAAAACTCCAGCTATACTCTGTTGCATATCGTCTACTCAGAGGCGATCTCTGCTTAACATACAAGGCCATGTCAAATCCAGAGCTGTTGGACATGCTACACTTAAAGAAATCCCAATCCCTCAGAGCTACACGCTCCAGGGATCTAAACCTTGTCATCACAATAAACAAAACATGCTGGAGGGATAGGTTCCTGACCCAGAGACTCCCCAGACTCTGGAATAGATTGCCCACATATGTCAGAGTGCCTCTTTGGACCTCTTCAAGGGGAACCTTGACGATTGGATGGGAGAAAGGAAATTCACCCCAGGGATCACGTCAGTCGCCCTGCTAGACAGGGGTCCAGGAAAGTAAATAATGTGGGAAGAAATAGCCAGGGAATTGTTATGGCTAGGCTTGTATAGGCCCTAGGGCTGATAGCCTAGTACCAACCTATGAACTTATGGAGAGTGATTGGTTGAAGAAATAAAAACTAAGAATAAATTAACAAGAGACAAAAATATGTCTCAACTAAGCTTTACAGTACAAGTGAAACTCGACTCGAACAAGAAAGTAATATATTTAATCACACTCCAAGCATATACAAAAAATGGTTAAGCGCTTTCGTCTTTGTACTACAGACTTCTTCAGAACCATAATACTAACAGCTGATGACCTATTTAAAAACTTTTTGGCGCCATTTCATTCAAGCGTTTTACTTCTCAACAAAATTTAAAGTGCTACTACTGTTATTATCAAAAAACATTTGTTTATCTTACACATATATATATGTATATGTTTGCTGTAAATACTTTAAAATCATTTTATACTTCCAGTGCATACACTATAATTAAAATGTTAAAATTAAAGCAATTAATACAATTAAAAATAACAAATCAAATAACAATGTTATAATAACTGTAAAAAAGGTTTTATGGAAATAAAATCATTTATGCCAGGAAATTTTGTGGCATTTGTCAACATTTGCCACTGGCTTTCTTTTCTACTCAGGTGGGCTTTATAATTACCACCACACGGTGATATATTTACATGATCAATGATGCCAAATATAAAATTATGTGCATCACCTTTCTCTTTGATATGTCGGAACAATGCATTTTTAGTATCTTTAACCTTAATCTTATATCTATGTTCGTATATCCGCTTTCTAAACTGTCTTTCTGTTTTCCCTATGTAGAAAGCAGTACATACTATACATTTAGCAAGATAAACTATGTTCCTACTATTACAATTTCCCTTTTTAAACTTTATATAAGTACTATTGACATCATTTAATCTACAACCACTTGCTTCATTTATTACGCAACACTGTTTACAAGACCCGCATTTCTTCGTGTGGGTGTTTGTGGACATTTTCTGAGGATTCAAGCCATTCAATAAATTTTTTATATTTCTACCCATTTTATATACAATACAAGGTTTTATACCTACTACACCCTTAGCTTCTTCATCTCCTACTAATTTATTCCAATATTTTTCCAGTATTTCTCTAACATAATTAACATAAGGTGTATAAGTCAATACACATACTCTATTAAATTCATCACTCACTTTGTTCTTCCTAATAATTTTTTCTATACCAACACCTAGAATAGGGGTATATTTAATGCCCCATTCAGTAATAATATATGTCGATACATCATCTAATAATGTTAAGGGGTAACCCCTATTAACAAACATATTTATTATATTATTGATTTCTCTAACCATAGTGTCATAATCTGACATCATCCTTGCTATCCTTATACATTGTCCCTTAAAGATGTTTCTTAAGATGTGTTTAGAATGATTACTTGTATAATCTAGATAACCATTAGAAAATGTTTCTTTCCTAAATAATTCAGATTGAAAACTTGTATTTATATGTTTAATATATGTATCCAGATATGCTATACTTTCTCTGTTAACATTATATGTAAATTTCAAAAAGGTACTTGTATTGAGATAATCTACGAACTCATCAATAAGTTCTGTGGGTCCATTCCACAGCAAAAACGTATCATCCAGAAATCTTGTGTAGTATACTACATATTGGTAATACATGCTAGTGAAAAGGTACTTATTTTCCCAGTGGAGCATAACTAAATTGGCGAAAATAGGTGCACAGTAGGCACCCATGGCTACCCCCCTTGTCTGTTTATAAAACTCGCCTTCAAAATATATATAGTTATGCTCAAGTACTAAGCCCATCATATCAGTAATTAAATTGATACGGTCCCAACTTAAATTTGAGTATCTTCTTAGACTATCACAAAAATAATCCAATCCTTCGTGTCTTGGGATACATGAAAAGAGGTCTATAACATCAATGGTTATGAATATCAAACTCCTTTTCCACCTACTAGGAGTTAATTGAGATAGAAACATCCAAGAATCTTTAATTAAATGTGACGTGTTTTCATATATGTGCTTAACCCACCTGTCTATAACTACCCCTATGTTAAAAGTCTTTGATCTACTCCCAGAAATAATTGGTCTAAATGGGGGATTAATAATATCCTTATGTATTTTCGGGATACCCACTATTGTAGCTAATAATGGAAACTCAACCTTTATAAAATTGTGGGTATCCCGAGTAATCCTATTATCCATTAAATACTCATCCAGAGCTAAATCTACTTTTCGATATCCTATATTAATTTCATTTTGTGATATGATTTCATAATTGCCTGTATCAATTAATATACTTTGTACTTTATTAATATAATCTATTTTATTATAAAGAACTATACCCGCCCCTTTGTCTGGCTTCATGACTCTTATTTCATTGTTATTTATTAACTCAACCAGACACTTCCTTTCATTTACATTTAAATTATCTGAAGAAGTCTATAGTATACAGATGAAAGCGCTTACCCGTTTTTTTGTATATGCTTGGAGTGTGATTAAATATATTACTTTCTTGTTCGAGTCGAGTTTCACTTGTACCGTAAAGCTTAGTTGAGACATATTTTTCTCTCTTGTTAATTTATTCTGTTGTGGTTCGTGCGTTTTGATAAAAACTAAGAAGAGAAAGTGGGAGATAATGTTCTCTGAAAGCATTCAAGGTTTTCCCAGCTGGGAGAGCTATAAAGAAAAGACAAAAACAATTAGCACTTAGAAGCACAGGCTGTGCACCATGCATCTTAGCAGGTTTAATCTTTCTTTTAGGTTAACTCAAGTCAGAGTGTTGCTGTCAGTTTGGGACTTTTGTTTCCATTAGGAGGGTAAAATTTCAGTATTTGAAGATGTACGTAGTTTGTTCTGTTAATATTAAGCTAATAGGTTTTAGGGGGTGTTCTTCTTATTTCGGCTTTTCACAGTTAGGGGTCACCACAGCGGATCACCTATTCGCTCATGATTGGCAGTAGAGTTTTTACGGTGTCGAGTTGCCAGCCCGGCACCCAACCTTCCACGGAAGGTACACATGCACCCTCATGCCTAAGGCCAATTTAGAGTGTCCAGTCCACCCTACAGCATGTCTTTGGGATGTGGGAGGAAACCGGAGCACCCGGAGGAAACCACTCAACCACAGGGAGGACATGCAGACTCCGCACAGAAGGCATCCCAGCCGAGGATCGAACAAGTGAACCTCTTGCTGTGAGGCGACAACGCTAACTGCTGCACCACTGTATTGTGGGTTTGTTTTTTTTTTTCATTTGAGGGCTTTCAATAAAACAAAAAAGTTTTGTAAGATGTGGCATAGGCTCAAATGGATATGACAAGAAACAGATGTATAAAAGTTCAACCCATCAAACAGTATATGCATGTAACAAAAGCTGGAACTAGACATTTAACCAAAAAGGTGTTGTACATAAAAGATGGGAATAATAACTTTTTAATGCAGTGATGTTTTCTGTAATGTCTTTAAATGTCAATGGTCTCGCAGATAAATACAAAAAAGAAAGCTTAGTGAACTATATTAATAATGTAGAGTGCAAATAGTTATGTTACAGCAGACAAACTTAGAAAGAAATGAATATGTGAATTTGATAAAGAAAGGTTTTCAGGATGGTTATTCAGCGGAATACCTTGGGCAAAGGAAAAGAGGAGTACTTCTATTAATTGCAAGAAGAGCTCCAATAGTGATAGAAAATGATAAAAAAAGATACTAATAGCAGATTTGTAGTGCTAAGGGGCTCCTGGCAAGGGAGGAGGATTCCACTGGCATGTATTTATATTCCACCTAAAACTGCTATAATGGAGCTTAAGAAAATTCTGGAAGACATCAGTTTTCAGCAAGGAGTATTTACTTATTGGTGGAAAGTGGAATGTGATTTGCAACAGTAAAGATGTGTCTGGGGGCCCAGAAGGGAAAGTATAACAAAGAAGGGTAGATTTTTGAAGAAATTTATGAAAATATTTGGCATGGAAGATGTGAATTCATTAATAGGAGTTTGAAGAGAATTTACATGTTATTCCCAAAGATATAAAAAACAGGGCTAGGCTAGACAGAATTTACATTTCACAGGAACATGTGCATTTAATTGAAGGTCTTGATAATGCACCCAGTAACCATTTCAGATCATGCATCAATAATAACTAAAATAAAAACAAGACACTGGCACATTCTTACCTGTCTGTTGGAAAGAGAGGAATTTAAGGCATGGGTAGTGGACATTATTCGGGAGTTATTGAAGAGGATAGAAATTTCTTCTGAAAATATAGCTAGAGAGTGGGATAAAGTTAAGGTGGAGTGTAAAAACGGTGAAAATAAAAGAAAGGGAGCTGTGGTTAAGTAACAAGAATTGTATAGAGGGACTGACAAATATTAAAGTATTGCAGAATGGGTGAATCTTGCATAACATGAAGCGGATCAACTGCAGAATGCTAAGCAGAAAATAAGGTATTACCTCAATACTATGCACAAGTTTAGAAAGATGGCTGTTAAGGAACTGTTTGATAATAGAAGAGCACAAAAACTTTTAGCACAACAATTCAGGCAACAGAAAGTAGAAAGAGCGATTGCCAAGCTTAGGGAGCCTATAACAAGGAAGGTAATGAGATCCTGTAGAGGTATTACAAATTTTTCGGACATTCTGTGAACATCTGTATAAAACAGTGAACTATGCAAATCAAGAAAAGATACAAATGAAAATATTTGTTTATGGAAGAATTAAATATGCCAAGGTTAGAGGTAGATGGGGCTCAGTTACTAATGGTTAGGATAGGAGGAGGTGAGACAAAAATTGTGATGTATAACTAATCTACAGGAAAGTCCCCTGGAGAAATTGGAATTCCTCTAGAAGTTTGTAAGCTAGGAGGGAAAAAACTGATAAAGATATGGAAGGTTTTGTTTAACAATATTTTAAGAGGAGGAGAAGTACCAACATCCTGGAAGAAAGCAGTGGTAGCTGTATTCCTAAAGAGGGAAAAGATCCATTAGTCCCTGCTTTATACAGGCCCATTTCAATACTAAACCATGATTATAAAGTGTTCTTGTTTATAATGGCTAAAAGAATGACAAAACAAATGCAAAAATTGATAGATATAGATTAATATAGCAATAACCCACACCTGGGTGTGGGTAATGCTGGATTTACCCACGGTTGGTGTGGTTTGGTCACAAGGGCGAAACCCGAGTGGCCAAACAAAGACAACCATGGGTAAATCCAGCATTACCCATACCCAGAAGTGGGTTATTGCTATTATACAATGACATTATTTAAGAAAAAAATACTTTTCTTAAATAATGGCATTGTATAATGCCTCCTTGCTGCCCTTCCGCAGCTGTCTGGTATTCTGCTTTAGCTGTGATATACTGCGCATGCATAAATACAGTACATCAGAGCTGTGGGCAAAAGCAACGGTGAAAGCAAGATCTCCTTTGCTTTTTGCAAACTGTTTCACTATGTTAAATGGGTTCAACATAACGAGACAGCTTTAAAAAAAGCAACGGAGAATCTCTGTTGCTTTTTTTAAAGCTGTCTCGCTATGTTAAACCCATTTAACATAGCGAGACAGTTTTGAAAAAAGCAACGGAGAAAGCAAGAGCTCCGTTGCTTTTTACACACTGTCTCATTATGTTAAAGGAGTTTAACATAGCGAGACAGCTTTAAAAAAAAAAGCAACAGAGAATCTCCGTTGCTTTTTATAAAGCTGTCTCGCTATGTTAAACTAGTTTAACATAGCGAGACAGTGTGAAGCAATGGAGATCTTGCATTCTCCGTTGCTGTAAAAAAGAGTTATAGTAATGGAAAAAGTCTGGGCAACCGGACCTTTTTCCATTACTATAACTATGATTTACAACGTGCACGCTGACCAATCAGCTTGCACATTTTTGAATATTAATAGGGGGTCATTGTATAATGTGGTTTTGTGGAGGGCAGGCAAACATTTTAAAACATTAACAGAACATTGATGATCCAGAGGGAAGCAGAATGTAAGAAAATGCCATTGTTGTTGTTGGGTCTTGATGTAGAGAAAGCATTTGACAGAGTAAGCTGGGACTTTGAACAGGGCAGTGGAAGCATTTGCATTTCCTGAAAAAAAAATTGTATAAGGTTGATTAGAAGGGATATATGTGGGATTGTAGGTGAAAGTGGGTGGGGTCCTGTCTGATAGTTTCTACTTGAGTAGAGGAACCAGGCAAGGGTGTCTTCTTTCCCCTTTGTTACTTGCATTATATTTAGAACCACTGGCAAATAAAATAAGGGACTCAGAAATTCAAGGACATAATTGGTATTCATCAAGAAAAACTGGCTCTATTTGTAGATATTATTTTATACCTGATAAAACCAGAAAGAGACATTAAATTTTGGAACATTCTGAGACAGTTTCAAGTCTTTTTTGGATACAAAATTAATGAAGCTAAAACAAAGGCAATAGTGACACATTATGTACCCACACACTAATTGGCTCAGCAATATCCATATTTATGGGGACATGATAAAATGAAATATTTAGGGGTATGGATTAAAAATTATTCTGGTGTGCCAGCTAAGGATATGTGGGAAAAGACCAAAAAGATAACAGTAAAACTGAGAAAATGGAAGATTTGTTTTATGTGTATAGATAGTAAAATACAAGCAATCAAAATGTTTTTAGTCCCTTTAGTCTTGTACACAGGTCAGGCATATTTTTGTCAACCAGAGGAGAGGTTGTAGATAGCAATTAATAAAGAGCTGAAGGACTTCATCTGGGAGGGGAAGATGGCAAGAGTCCGGTGGGATAAGCTGATTCTTCTAGTAGAACAGGGCGGCTTGAGATTACCCAATTTGAAGGGGTATTTCAGAGCTACACAGTTAAGGCTCCTGTATGTAGCACAAGCGGAAAACTGTAATTCAAAGAGGGAAGCTCAAGAAATAAGGAGAGACTGGGATTTTGGATGCAGGCCTTTAAGGAGAATAACAGTAATCATACAGGGTATTGTATCCATAAATTAGCAGAAAGAATTCTAAGAACTAAGCCAACACAGGAATGGAGAAAGGAGATTCTGCTGAGTAGGGATGAGTGTAATTAGGGATATAGACAATACGAAAGAGGGGACTGGCATTTATTGTAGAAAACTGGCAAAGGAACCAAGGTATTGAGAGCAAATAAGTATAGAGAGAAAGATAATAGAATGGGAATAGGCCAATAATTTATTTGGACTCCAGGTATCTAGAACAGAAGCTGCCATTAAAAAAGGAATAATTAGTAGAGCATATAAAATATTGCATGATAACTATAAGAATTACTCAGAGGAGGTTAGAAATGATTGGGAAGAGAGACTGGGTAACCAATTCACAAAGAAACAGTGGGAGGATATATGTACTGTATGTCTCCCAAATATGCGACAAAATCAAGAAGATTTAGGATTTTTGTTTGAAAATGTTTACATGAATATTTTTATACCCCAAGTAGACGCCAAAGAATTTTTCCTCCGGTAGACAGCAAATGTTTGAAGTGTGATGGGGAAGAAAGAGGTATTTGGGAACATTTTTCTGGGAGCGCAGTGGGTTGGTGGACTTTGGGGATTCCCTGTGGGAAGCACGGTCAGAGATGCTGGTTGAGCAGATTGGTGTGATGAGGGAGATGATTTTTTTGAGCTATGATAAATCGGAATTGCGTAGACATGGTAAGGCCTTGCTGTGACTGCTTATGCTGGCTGCCGAAAAAGCAATTACTAGAAAATGGAAAACAAAATCTAAACCAACTATATTTGAAGTAGTGAATATAGTAAGAGATAAAACAACTGGAAATGAGATCTTTAGAAAAGGGTAGGAGCAAACTACATATGAAAAAATGGGAATAGTGGTAACAGTACATACAGCAGACGAATGAGATTTAAAAGAAGGCAGGGCTTGAATAAGCTTTGTAATGTTTGACTGAAAATGATTGGGTAGATTATAAGTGATGTATTGTGCTTGCAACTGGGAATGTGTCAATATGGTTTGTGATGTAAAATGCTTGCAACTAGGATTGTGTTGGTATGGTTTATTTTTATTTATACAAATGTATGATTGCTTATGGTCATAAGTGATGGTTTAATAAGTGTGTTTCTTATGTTAAAAAAGGCAGGAATTAAATAATTTATGTAATGTTGTTTAGGTTATATGATATATAATAATATATGCAAAGTATAATGTTTGTAAACATGAACTTGTTAATACAGTTTGATTACTTTTCTATAAATGTAAATTTGCCTATGTCACAAGTGATAATTCAATGTTGTTTCTTTCGGCTTTTCCCGGTTAGGGGTCGCCACAGCAGAACTCCGGTCTGCTAATGATTGGTAGTTGATTTTTACTTGTCGAGTTACCAGCCCTGACGCACAACCTTCAACGAAGGTACTCCCCATTCACGCATGTCTCCACACAGAAGACGCTCTAGCTGAGAATCGAACCGGACAGCGTCTTACTGTGAGGCAACAACGCTACCGCAGCACCACCACCGCGGGTTATCATCACAAGTGATAATTCGATAAAGGTGTTAATTTGACTCTGATTTTGAAACATTCTTTGAGAGGTGTGCTTGAATGTGCAGTTACGGTCTCAAGAAATGCTTCTTCTGTTGTATTAAGACAGTATGCTTGATTACGTAATGAGAACTTCTCTAATAACTGAAATTCTGAATGCACCTTTAAGTTCTGCACTGTTGTTTGGGCCCTCTGTTGCACAGATTCTCAAATAGTGGAATGATGGAGGCACATTCATGCATTGGGTATCTAGGATTCTTCATGTACCGAAGTTCTCCCCAAACAATGCGTCTTCCTTCAAGGAGTACAACAAACAAAAAATCCCAGGCAACCAAAAGTCAGGGATCCAGTAGGAAATGGCAGGGAGATAATTCTTCAAAACCAAATAAGAGGGATTTACGTCACAAAAAAAAATCAGTCCCCTACAAAGGATGACTATGCCAAGTCAAAGAGCCAAGTGGTCTCTCTATGTCTCAGTAGCTTAGAGAATTTTCCATCAATGGGGCCAGCTATACTGCAACCTATTTGCATCTCCCTTGAACAAGTGCAGCATGTCTTTTGCCCTGATCCCTCCAATGGGGAAGTCAGAGAGATGCTTTAGTGCACTATTGGCCCTCTGGTCTCCTTTATGCTTCCCGCCATTACATCTCATCCCCAACATTTTACAGAGAGCATTCCGGTTAGAGATTACAGTTATGCTCTTTGCCCCTTTTTGGCCTCATCAGATTTGGTTCCACTTCTTCTGGCCTCACCTTATACATCTGCCCTGGATACTGGATCCCACTCCAGACCTCCTGTCTCACCCATAAGGCAGGACTCATCCAAACATAACAGGCTTCAAAGTGACAGCATGTTTTTTTCCAATTCCACTGATGGCTAGACAGCCCAGGCTATCCTCCCCGGTCCATCATATTTTGTCATCTTCTCAAAAAACTTCTACTAGAAAGATTTACAAAAGAAAATGTAAGAGGTTTGTACTCTGGGTCTTTAACAGGGATTTGGACCCCTATTTATGCTCTGTACCAGCTGTACTTGATTTTTTAATTTCAGTTTTCAATGAAGGGGATAGCTTCTCTACTTTTAAAGTCCTCTTGGCTGCCATTTTAAATTTCCATTTAAACAAAATGAACTATGCCTTAGCTGCCTTTAAAGTATGTACAGCTTTTCCTAGAGGCCTTTTTACTTTGACCATCACTAAAGGATCCTACTCCTCCTTAGGAATTTAACTTTTGTGCTGCAGGCCCTGACCCAAACTTCTTTTGAACCTTCAGCCACCTCAGACCTAAACCTTTTGTCTTGGAAAACATCTAGTCACTATCACATTAGCTAGATGAGTATTTGAACTCCAGGCTCTATCTTCCAAATCTCTTTACCTGGTTTTCACAAAGACAGGGTGTCTTTGCAGACCAACCCATCTTTTTTGCTTAAGGTAGCTTCTGAGGCCAACATTAACCAGGTCATTAACCTTCCAGTTTTCTTTCCAAACTATTCAAATGAGAGAGAGAGAGAGAGAGAGAGAGCACATGCTCTATATTTTGGATGCGCATAGAGAATTTCGGTTTTATCTCCATAGAACCAAGGCTTTCAGGAAAACTGGCCAGTTTATCTCTTTCCTACAGACTGGGCAAGCCAGTTTCCAAAGTTGCATTGGCCAAATGGTTAACCAGTTGTATCTCCTTCCTCTATAGTAAAAAGAGGAATGTTAAGTTGTCAATCTCGCCTTCATTCTTGCTTGATGGGTTCGGAGCCGATCCCTCGGCTCCGACTCGGCACTTGCTAAGCTCGAGAGTTTCTTCTACCAGCTCGAGGCAGCCCCATATCCCATGATGCAAGGTGGTAAGTACCCAGATCTCGTTTGCCGCTTCGCTTAGGAGGTCTTCTTTTTACCAGCTCCTGGTAAGTTGTTCACTTTTGTGAGTTTTAAGCCCCTTTTAGTCAAAAAACCTTGTGTTGATAGTTTTAAACTTATATTATTCCCTTTCTGACAGAAATTCCCTGTCTCCTTTATTTTTAGTTAGTGTATCTTAAAACCCTACCCCATCCCCCCCCTGTTAGGGTGTGTGTATTGGTTTTGTAGAATACCTTTTGGTATTTTATTAAGTTAATTTTTGACTGGTGTGTGTGTGTGTGTTTTTTCGGCACCATGTCAAAGGAGAGGGTCTCAGGTTTTAAGAAGTGTGACTCGTGCTGTCAGAAGATGTCTCTGACAGATGGTCACACTTCTTGCCTGTATTGTCTGGGCCCTCTTCACCTGCAGGACTCCTGTGCTATTTGTCACTCCTTCAGCCAGAGAGTCCTGCAGGAGAGACATAATAAACTGGTTCTTAGGGGCCTTCTTAAGCCGGAGGGCTCTCCGCTAAGTCGGCTCCATCAAAACCAGCAAGAGTTTCCAAGGCCCAGGCTTCTGTTTCTAAGCCTGCGGCCTCGGCTCCGACTCGCTGAGTCGAGATCGGCTCGGCTGGAGCCGATTCTGATTGACAGCGCGCCACCGATGGCTATCGGTGCCGAACCTATTTTGACCACTTCGATGTCGGCTCCGATCGGCTCCGACACCCATGTGGCACAGGCATCGGTGTCGGCTCCGATCGGCTCCGACACTGTTACTTTGGTGGCTGTATCGGCTCCGGCTGGAGCCGATACATCGAGGCTTCCTGTCGGCTCCGAGAAGTCGGCTCCGACAGGATCTATAGTGTCGGCTCCGATGGCTCATTCCAGGAAGAGGTCGAGGTCTCCTTCCTTGGAGCCGATACTGTCGGCTCCGGCTTCGCCTCTTCTATCGGAACGGAGCCATCGGAGCCGATCTTCAAGGTCATCCAGGTTGTCAGATCATGACCTAGAGAGAGTGGTCAGTAGATTACTCAAGTCACAGGTACTGGCCCAAATGTTACACAGTCCGTCTCAACAGACGACTGTTGGTCCACACCCAGTTACAGTTCCTCCTTCAACTCTACCCCAGAGCTTGGAGTTGGAGTCTTCGGGAATGGTTACTGCTACGGCTGGAGGACGGATACCCCCTTCTGTTCCTTCAGCCTCTACTCTTATCTCCTCTTCCTTAGAGGGATTTGGTGGTCGGGCTTCCATGGTCTCCTCCGAGGGGGTGAGTGGCATCGGACCCTTGTCCGAGCCCGCTCTCCCCCTTGGAGCCTCGGCCTTGGTTAGCTCGGCTCCTACATCTGCCTCGGAGACTTCCCTTGCGGTGGTCCCGGGAGTTCCTAGCTCTTCGGAGCGGGTTCTCTCGGAGCTGCCTGGGAGGGGAGCATTCGAGGTGATGAAGAGTGTACTGGCCACTGGTATCAGTCAGCAGTCTGTTCCCGTAGCTCCTCCCTCTATAGTACCTGTTGACATCTCTGCCACTTCTCTTGCTACAGGACCCAGAGATCCTCCGCCTCAGGTTTCCCCATTGGGAATTTCCCCCTCTTCCGAGGATTCTCCTGATGTTTCGGGAGATCCTCCTAGGAAGAGGACTTGTAAGAGGAAGCATGTAGACTCCCCTGAGTCTGTCACTTCGGATACTGACTTTGATGAGTCAGAGGGATCCCCTAGATCCCCCTCTGAGGATGTCTCCTTCGCAGACATCCTAGAACTTCTAAAACAGAGGGGAAACTGGCCCACCAACAATCCCTCTGAGGATGAGTCAGTATACCTAGAGGCGTTTGGATCTCGGCCCTCCACCTCCTGGGTGTCTCCGCCTTTCGACCCCCTTATGCAGGTTATTGCACGAAAGGCGTGGGCAGCTCCTGACTCTGTAGAGCCAGTCCCTAGGAGGCCTTCAAAATTTATCACTGCTCCGAGTGACAAACAATTCCTTACCAAGGGTGTCCTCGCTGATGCCATGGTGGTGGCTGCGGCCACCAAAAAGGAACTTGCAGATCCTTCCGTGCCCATCCATCCTCCTAATAAGGACTCTAGGACCATGGATAGGTACGGCAAGCGGATGTTTTCCTCAGCGACCTTTGCTATGCTCGCTGAATTATCTTTGTCACTTCACCAGACTCCAGAGAGATATCCTGAAGGAGCTGGGAGAAGTAGTTCAGGATCCTACAGCTGCAGGGGCTCAAGAAAAGATTGCTTCGCAGCTAGGAACCCTCAATTCCATTGCTAACTCCTCCATGCGGCTAATATCTTATGCTGCGGATGGAGCGAGTAGAGCCGCAGGCACAGGTGTGGCTCTTAGACGCCAAGCCTGGATGCGGCTATGTGATTTTACGGATCCCTTTAAGGCGTCCTTCACAAATTCTCCCTTTGATGGGTCAGCTTTGTTTGGCCCTCAGGTGAAGGAAACCTTGACCAGGTGTGAGCAGGACGGCAAGACTCTTTCTGCTGTTGGAGTCCGTTTTTCCACCCCTTCTAGGCCTTATCCCAAAGGACAGAAGGGTGGGAAGATGTGGTTCCGTAAATCCCAAGAAGTCACGCCGGATTCACGTGGTCAGTTTACCCCTAGAGGCAGAGGGGGTAACAACAACAGACGCTCTAGAGGCAGAGGGGGTCCAAGAACCAGGGAAACAGGGAGCCTCTCTCTGATAAGCCCTTTCAGCATCCCTGAGGTGTTGCCCGGCTGTCCCTCCTTGGAGGCAGTCGGGGGAAGATTATCGCTGTACCCAGAAGCCTGGCATTCCCTCACTCAAGACAGATGGGTACAGTCGATCATATCCAAGGGTTACATAATTCCTTTCGAGGAAAGTCCCTTCCCCTCAAGTTCCCTTCCAGATGTACCACCCGGTCTAAGGGAGATTGCAGAGTTAGAAATCGCAAAACTACTGCAAAAAAGAGCCATTCAGCCAGTTACAATAGACCATTCAGAGCCCGGAATCTACTCAAGGTTCTTTTTGGTCCCCAAAAAGACGGGAGACGAGACCAATATTGGATCTCAGCAGACTCAACAAGTCTGTCAGGAAGACAAGATTCCGAATGGTCACTCTTCAGTCAATTCTGCCCTTCTTACAGAAGGACAACTGGATGTGCTCAATAGATCTTCAGGATGCGTACTATCACATCAAAATTCACAGACGCTCCAGGAGATTTCTCCGCTTTCGGCTGGGGTCCAGTCACTTCCAGTTCAGAGCCCTGCCCTTTGGTCTCACTACAGCCCCCAGAGTGTTCACCAAATGCATGGCAGTGGTCACGGCTCACCTGAGACGTCAAGGATTCCAGGTGTTTCCGTATCTCGACGACTGGCTCCTGTCAGCCACCACCAGGCATCAGCTTATACAAGCCAGGGATTACACAATAGACCTTTGTTCTCATTTAGGCATCTCAATCAACTTCGAAAAGTCATCCTTATCGCCCTGCCAGTCTATTACCTTCATAGGCAAACTTAAACACTGTTCGGATGTCAGCTACCCTTACAGAACAAAGAGTTTCAGACATTCAGACTCATGTCAGGATCATTCTGGCCAGCAAGAAAGTACAGGCCAGAATGGTTCTAAAGGTATTAGGTCTCATGGCTGCGGCCATTACTCTTCTTCCCCTGGCTCGATTCTACATGCGCCTACTTCAGTGGATGCTGTTCACACAGTGGTCATACCAGCAACTCCCAATGCGTCACCAGATTCTGGTGACACAGACATGCAAACAGCATCTTGCTTGGTGGATCACATCGTCTCAGGTTCACCAAGGCAGGTGCTTTGTACCCCCGTCCCCGATAGCCACTGTCACCACGGATGCCTCCCTGATCAGGTGGGGGGGTCATTATCAGGGCAGGATGGTTCATGGGACGTGGCAACCGTTCGAGTACCATCTGCACATAAATGTCCTGGAGATGAGAGCAGTGCTTTTAACGTTGCAAGCCCTCAACGACTTTCTTCCCGTAGGGACAATTGCAGTCCACACAGACAACATGTCTGTAGTTTGGTATATCAACAAACAGGGCGGAACCAAGTCCTACCCCTTGTGTCGAGAAGCGCTCAGACTTTGGCAATGGGCGATCTCCTCTCATCGGTTTCTGGTAGCAACGCATATCCCTGGGAAAACCAACAATATAGCGGACAGATTGAGCAGAGCTATCCTCATGCCTCACGAGTGGTCTCTCAAGCAATCTATAGCGGAAGAGATTTTTCTGGAATGGGGTCGTCCATGTTGCGATCTTTTGCTACTCATCAAAACAGCAAATGTGCAGACTTCTTCAGCCGCTTCCCTCTATCAGGCCATCACCCCAGAGACCCTCTGACCCAGGATTGCCCCCAGGGACTTCTATATGCCTTCCCTCCATTTCCTCTGATCCCCCAGGTGATCCAGAAAGCTACCGTTTTGAGAGCCAAATTGATTCTCATTGCCCCTTACTGGCCTCGACAAGTTTGGTTCCCGTTCCTCCATCATCACCTTTTGGTGCAGCCGTGGCATCTGGACCCAGTGCCAGATCTACTGATTCACCAATCCGGTCAGCTGCACCGGTCAATCCCTTCTCTCAACCTCACAGCATGGTTGCTCCACTTCCTTCCTTAGCCAGGCTTCCTTTGATCTCTAACCCTGTTAGAGACATCATAGTAGCTTCACTAAAATCCTCTACCAGGAGGATTTACACAAGCAAATGGAAACGTTTCTCTTATTGGGCTAAGGCCCAAAATATTGATCCTTTTACTGCCCCTGTTCAGGCAGTTCTGGACTTCTTAGCAGAGATTTTTCATGCAGGCTCCTCTTCTTCCACAGTCAGAGTTCAATTGGCTGCTATTTCTAATTTTCATGTCGGGATAGCAGATCATAATATTATGTCCCATAGGCTCTGCAGGGCCTTCTTGAAAGGAATTTTCCTACTAAAGCCTCCAATCAGGAATCCTCCTCCTCAGTGGGATGTAAATTTAGTGCTGACATCCTTGATTCTTCCCCCCCTTCGAGCCAGCTGTTTCTTGTTCCCTGAAATATCTTTCTTGGAAAACTTTATTCCTAGTGGCTATTGCATCTGCCAGGAGGGTGTCTGAACTTCATGCTCTTGCGGTTCGACCCCCCTATTTGATTTTTCACAAAGACAGAGTATCTTTGAGAACCAATCCATCCTTTTTACCTAAGGTAGCTTCAAAGAACAATCTGAATCAATCCATTGATCTCCCTGTATTTTTTCCTAACTATTCAGATAGAGCTGAACAAAAGCTACATTATCTTGACGTCCACCGTCAGCTTAGATATTATTTGGACAGAACAAAAAAATTTAGAAAATCTGATCAACTTTTTGTTTCCTATGCAGACAATAAAAAGGCCTTCCTGTTTCTAAAGTGACTTTGTCCAGATGGCTTTCTTCGGTCATCACTGAAATTTATACGATCAGGGGAAAACAGCTGTGCTCAAAACCTAAAGCACATTCAACTAGGAGTTTAGCTACTTCTACAGCTTTTCAAGCTAGACTGCCTTTGGACACTATTTGTGCAGCGGCCACTTGGGCCACTCCTCACACTTTTGTTTCCCATTACAAATTGGACTTGGCCTCCAGGGACAGAGCCAGTTTTGGCTCTACAGTCCTCAAGAGTTTGTTCCATTGAGCCACCCAGGATAGAGGTGCTAGTGACGTGGTCCCATCAAGCAAGAATGAAGGCGAGATTGACAACTTAACATTAAGAAGTTATGTACCTACCATAACGTTCCATGTTAGTTGTCTTCTCTCGCCTTCTTTCTTGCGACCCTCCCTCCTTCCCCCTGGCCTGGACAGACCTTGTATAAGAAACTATTATGCTAAAGACCATTCAGACCTGGTCCTTTTTACATCTATAAGTTTCTTCTTCCTTTGGGAAGTATTGTATGCTTGGTGCTATTGCCCTTTGTTAACAAACGAGATCTGGGTACTTACCACCTTGCATCATGGGATATGGGGCTGCCTCGAGCTGGTAGAAGAAACTCTCGAGCTTAGCAAGTGCCGAGTCGGAGCCGAGGGATCGGCTCCGAACCCATCTAGCAAGAAAGAAGGCGAGAGAAGACAACTAACATGGAACGTTATGGTAGGTACATAACTTCTTATTATCCATGCCTAAGCCTCCTAGAGCTCATTTCATGAGGTCTGTGGCGGTCTCCTAAGCCTTTTTGGTCAAGGACTGCCTTAGATGACATTTCTGCAGCTGCCACTTGGACTAATGCTTATACTTTTATTGCTCATTCCAAATTGGATTTGGTTTCCAGGAACAGAGCTTCCTTTGGCTCCACAGTACTCCAGAATATCCTTTCATGAGGGCCACCCAAGGTTCAACTAGCTGGGGACTCTGGCCTGTCAGTTGAGAAATAAATGAACATGGCAACATCGGATAAAAAAAGTTATGTGCTCACTATAACATTCCATCTGTGCTGTCCATTGTCATTCTTCCTCAACTTCCCGCCCACGTACCCCCTTCCTTTGGCTCCCAGAAAGACCTAAGAGTTTTTCTTTGGGAACTGTTGGTTCTTGTTTAAGCTCCAGCTCTTTTCTTATTCTATCATTTGTTTCCTTTAAAGTATTGTCCCTTTATCTATAAGGGCAGCAGATGTGATCTGAGGTATGTTAAGTTGGTGGGGTATTGTGTGTAAAGGGAGGAGCTTGAGAGTTTGAATCCCATGATCTTGTAGAAGCGGCTTAGTCAGATCCAAGACCCATCGTTTGAAGAAGAATAAAAATAGACAACACAGATGGAATGTTATTATGAGTATATAACTTTTTTCCCTTTCCCCACATGGGCTTCAAAGTGAACCTTCAAAAGTCTGTCCTCTCATACTCTCAATGAATTATTTTCCTGAAGTGTTTGCTAGACACAGTAAAAAAAAAAGACTAGCCTTCCTGCCAGAAGACAAAGTTCTGATGTATCAGGGCATTTTCTTGGATTTCTCTCTCCTAGATATGGCCTCAGCAAGAGAGTTTCTCGATATTCTTGGCTTCATTGCATCAGTGATCCATGATACTACTAGTCAGACTGCACATGAGAAAAATTCAATGGTACTTGAATTGTTGGACCACACCTTCATCCTTTGGAATTCCAGGTATTGGTACTGGGATTTGTGAAACGTGAACTGCAGTGGTGGAGAAATCAACTGTCTCTGAATCCAGGACTCCATTTCTCTATTTACACCCCAGACCAGTCTGTCCAAATGGACCCTTCAGATTTTGCATGGGTAACAGTGTTCATGGGAGTTCAAGAGCAAAGCTTGCAGTGTCTTTAGGACCTGCCAAAGCACATAAATGTAAAATAAATGTTGGCAGTGATTCCGTGCCTTAAAAGATGTTCTTCCATTTCACTGTTGCAGTATTCCTTACTCTAGGGATCCTTTACCAAGGGTAGCCCAACATCTTGCCAGTATAAACAAAACCTTAGGATTACTAGTATGTCATACATCCCACGTATGCTCACGGAGTAGGGCATAAAGGTGATGCACAGATATACCTGCCTCTTCATTGCCACCAGTCCAAACAGTCTTCAGTCGTCTGTGTGAACACTCCTTCATCTTCTGGTTACCAAGCCATTTCAGATAAGTGCCCTTTTAGTGTGTTTCTTCTTACCTTTGATTTTTTTTACTTTTGTTGTGAAGTTACATGTCATCCACAAAGGGGAAATATCAATGCGGAAGACAGATTCCCCATAAGGACCGTCACGAGCAGTGTTGTGCTTTGGTGCTTCTCACAACCATACGTCGTGCCCAGTTTGTCAGGCATTTGTCCAGAGACTCTTCGTAGTTCTGTCTTCTCTTTATCTGTTTACCTTGAGAAATAGTCTTTTTCGCTTTAAGTATTACCTTGAGAACCAGCATCTTAAGTTATTGGCACAAGACAAGATGCAGTGACGGAGTCATCCTGGTCCAAGACTCAGCCGTCCAAGAAGACCAAAAAAAGTTAGGTCAGATTAGGCTGCTGTACTTCCTCTCCTGTCATTCCGTCGGATTCCTCTGCCATGACAGTTTCAGAGGCTGGCATAGATCCAGATTCTCGCACATTCTTGGAGGCTCTGCAGATGTCCATTAAGGAGGTTGAGAGGTTAACACGGCTGATCATATCCAAGGGATCGAATGGTGTTTTGCAGATTCTTCTTAGGGAGGAGATTACTACTATAATTTGAATGTCGGCAAGGATCTGAACCTCCTAAGATCCTTAGGGATGATCTCCCTTTGGGAAAAAAAAAAAAAAAGAAAACAAAGCACATTTCCCCTGCTTCAGAGTGGCAGGATTTCACACAGGGGTTGTTTAATGCACTAATGGTCTTGAAGCCTCCCCAGGGAGTTTCTGTTCCTGCCTCCCCGGTCTTCTATTTCTGTTGAGACTTGGAGAGCAGAACTCTTCTGATGAGGAATTGGACTCTGAAGAGTGTTTAGCCTAGTCCTCTCTGATTCCTTCTCTGTTAGAATATGGTTCTGAGGTGGAGGACTCCATTAGTCTAGATTCTCCTTTTGAAGAACTTTCCTTTGGGGATACTGTATCTCCGGTGCTGTATTTTTTTTAAATGGGACTGTGTACCCAGGTTTCTGATGTCCAGGATAGTTATTATGAACTCTTCCAGATGGTGTCTCCTTAGCCTTCTGCTGTCCATCCTGTCCTTGCTACCCTGTTGGACACTTTCATCAGCTTCTCAGGCTCCTGATTCCCAACCTCCAGCTCCTAAAAAAGCTGATATAAATTTTATAAGGTTACTGATGATTTTAAGTTTTTACAAATGTCGTTCTGCTGACTCTCTGATGATCTTCGTGTTTCACTGTTGCAGTCATCACACTTGGGGTTATCTGCCTGCAGGTAGCCCTCAGTCGGCCTGAATACCAGAGTCTTGGGATTTCTGTGTCAGATGCTGTCACCTCTTCTGTGACGTCAGGAGTATAAAACATGCAACCAATGCCATTACATCAGCTTTTCTTGCCATGTGGGAGCCCGAAGCAGAAGCAGTTTGCAAGTGCCGGTTGGCCGTTACCTGAAATTTCCGTTGTTTGAGTTTCAAACCTGAAGTCTTCTAAGCGAAGTACCCTGTTGGGGATCCTTTTTTCGTGCTCTAACCGATGTCGGAACAAGTTAACAATTGTCTTGCCTGTGGAAAGCAAATACCTCACAGAGAATTTCATTTTTACTCGTCACCTGTTTAGGTCCAGACCACGACGTTCCTCGCTGTCGGTTTTGTGCCTTGTTTAATACCTGAACTATTAGTCGTCGGGCTATCTTTGCCGCTAAATTCTTTCGCTCTCATTCTGTGTATTCTGAAACGGCTTCGATAAGCCATCCGATTACCAATCTTCCGAAAAACGGATAAAGACAGAGACAGACCGCATAGACCGGTACTCAGTGAGGCACCTTCGCAGCCCCTGATACCAGCTTCTACAGATTCGCAGACCTCTGCTGAGACCCATTTGGAGTCTGGTATGCCAGGAGATGCTTCTTTGACTATGGAACCTGCGGATGTCTGTACCTTGGATGGGTCCGGAGCCGCTGTGCAGGCACCCGCTTCTGAGGGTGTATTCCAACCTTCCGATGTTTGGATTAAACCGACATCTTCGATTTTGACTAAAACTGCCGAGTTTCTCAGTGTCCGCACTATGCCTAATAAACCGACGACCAAAGCGCATGCTCAAGCTCCCATGCCACAGAAACAAATGCTTAGAATGGCTGAAGACCTTATAACTTTAATTAGGGAAAGCCAGCCTTCCCCCTCTATAAGACAAAGGATTGATTTTCCTTCTGATTCTACAGACCATGAGTCCGATGACTCTGATCCATGTGATTACCAGGACATTCCCTTATCTACCTATGAGTAAAAAAAAGTGAAAACTGCAGCAAAGCTAGAACTTCCACTGAGTGACCTCCCAAACCTCATGTATCAGAGGGACATTGGATATATGCAAATTATCCTTACGAACATCAGGTGTTTCAGCTAATTGGCGATTCTGAATGCCCAAGACTTGTTTCATCATTTTAATGACAATTTCAGGCAAGTAAAACCAAACCCCATTAGCTGTGGATATGCATATTTAGACCTTGTTATGACCTCATCAGCACAGCACAAGCAGAGTGTTTAACTAAGCATTTGAAACACAGGGCTGTTATACCCAACTGATGTCCATTATCATTAGGGTCACTGCAAAAAATATCCCAAACAACAAACTAAAACAATGAGTGAGAAGGTCACTGAAAAAAACAATCAGTAAAAACAAAATGAAAACTCCAGCAAACCTAGAACTTCTACTGAGTGACCTCCCAAACCTCATGTATCAGTGGCACATGGGATACATGCAAATGATCCTTATGAACATCAGGTGTTTCAGCTAATTGGCGATTCTGAATGCCCAAGACTTGTTTCGTCATTTTAATGAACAATTTCAGGCCAATAAAGCCAAACCCCATTAGCTGTGGATATGCATATTTCATCAGCACAGCACAAATATGCATATCCACAGCTAATGCGGTTTGGCTTTATTGGCTTGAAATTGTCCATTAAAACGAAGAAAACAAGTCTTGGGCATTCAAGATCGCCAATTAGCTGAAACACCCGATGTTCATAAGGATCATTTGCATGTATCCCATGTGCAGCTGATACATGAGGTTTGGGAGGTCACTCAGTGGAAGTTCTAGCTTTGCTGTAGTTTTCATTTTGTTTTTACTGATTGGCTTTTCAGTGACCTTCTCACTTATCTACCTATGAGGATTCAGATGCTGAGGATTCCATTCCCTCTGCCTCCCCTCCAGAGGATTTTTCTTTTGGTGAAACCTTGCATACCTTGAGAGCATTGCCAGGACTATCCACAGTCCAAAAAGAGACTCAGAATTTTTAGACTTGCCTCAGCACAGGCCTCTAGCTGTACCCCCTGTCCTGGATATTATAGATGATGTCTTCATGGAATCCAGTCTTACTCCTGATACCAACTCCTAGAAAGCCTGACAGGTACTAGTACCTGACTCGCACAAATTTCTCTTTAGGAATGCCACTGCAGATCCAGAGACCATTTCCCAGGGACCTAAAGGTATTAAGGCTACTAGAGCCAAAAACCCTACCCCTTCAGACAGGGATTCTAGAGCTTTAGACAGATGGGGTAAGAAGGTATATACCTCTGCAACTCTTGCCATAAGGGATTATTGCCAGTTTCACATGTTGAAGAACCAGCAGCATATTACGGAACTAATTAAACAGAAAATGTTGTTGCTTCCAGATTGTGCAGAGAATAAAGATTTACAAGAGTTAATGCATTCTGCAAACCATGTTAGTAAACATACTTTGCAGTGTGGTTTTGATACCTTAGAAGCATCTTGCAGGGCTGCTGTCACTGGGTCTGTACTGAGAAGGGCATGCTTGGCTGAAGGAACAAATATTGCCAGACCATGTCAAAGCAAAATTACTAGATGCTCCATTAAACCAGGAATGTTTGTTTGGCACAAAAGCAGAAGAGGTTCTTAAAAAGATGGAGGAAAAAGCTAAATCTATGCAAACTGTTAAATATTTCTTACAGGTACAGCCACCTAGATTCAGTAGGCATTGGCCTTCTAAAAACTGGTCCTTTCCAGCAGACCACCAAGACTACAGTCTCAGGGTATGCAGAGATCTAAGCAATGGAGTGCTCCCACATCAAAAACAGGGAGTGGTAAGCCACCCCCTTATGGAAAACGTTCACAATTACTTGTCTATCATCCTTCCCAGCCATGCCCAAGTACTTGCACCCCTAGGAGGAAAACTCGCCCTACATACAAAAAAATGTGATGTCCATTACCCAGGACTAATGGGTCCTAAGCATTGTATCCCAGGGATACAGATTCTACTTCCACTCACTGCCACCCCCAAGTGGGTTGCCAGACCTTCCTCCAAACCAGTGGCAGAGGCTCAAAAGCAAGTACTTTCTCTTCTCAGTATCAGGGGTATTCACCCTGTCCCAGTAGAGCAAAGGGGACAGGGTTTCTACTCCAGACTGTTCCTGGTGCCCAGAAAAGAGAGCTCCTGGCGCCCTATCCTGGATCTGTCCATTTTCAACACCTCCCTGGTGGTCCCAAGATTCAAAATGCTTGCACTACAACAGCTGCTTCCTATGCTAGCCAAGGACTCCTGGCTAGTCACCCTAGACTTAAAAGAAGCTTATCTGAACATCCCCATAAGGGAATCTTGCAGGAAATATCTACGTTTCTGCGCAGGCTCTATGCACTATCAGTTCTCTGCACTTCCCTTTGGCTTATCTACTGTGCCCAGGGTATTCACAGTGTCTGGCTCCAGCCATTGCATACTGCATGCAGAGAAGTATTCAGATTTGCCTGTACTTGGATGATTACCTGATTCAGGCGGACAGTCAGGAATTGCTACTTCAGCACCTGGCATTTATATTTTCATAGGTTCATAGATTAGTACTAGGCTAACTGCCCTTTTGGGCCATTTGAAGCCTAGCCAATTACCCCAATGTGAGAATCAAACCCTGCACCTTGTGTCTTTAAGGTAAACACCTTAACCATTATGTCATCCTCCCACCCTCCCTATTTGTAAGAGACTTCTAACTTCTCTGGAGTACACCATCAATGAAAAGAAATCACGTCCGGTGCCCAGCTAAAAGATTATATTCCTGGGAGCAAGCTTGAACTCAACTTCCCAGATGGCATTCCTCTCTCCAGAAAAGCAGGTTCATTTGACAAACTACTTCAAATAAATGGCCACCAAGACCCAGCTATCTGCAAGAAAAATACTGCAAGCCCTAGGGTTCATGGCCTCATGCCTTCCACTAATTCATATGTAAGACTGTACATGAGGAAACTTCAGTGGTACTTAAAAAGTCTCTGGTGTCAACACTCTCAGGACTTGGAAACACTGATTCCTATCATTCCTTGTCTAAGGGCAGAGTTCCTTTGGTGGGCAGAGGCTTGCAACCACAACAAGGGACTTCACTCAACCCCTCGCCGACCAAACCCTGACAACAATCGCATCAGACTATGCATGGGGGCCTCACCTGGCAGGCAAATGCATTCGAGGCAAATGGAGCCCAGGACAAATTCACCTGAATGTCAATCAAAAAGAAATGTTAGCTGTACAGAATGCTCTGAGAGCCTTCAATATCTTATCCTTCCAGGACAACTCTTGATAAAGGCAGACAGCACCACAGTTATGTGTTACATAAACAAGTGTGGGGGGGGGGCTCATTCCTACCCACTCTGCAGGTTAGCCATGGCCCTGTGGAACACAGCCTTGAGCAACCAAGTGCACCTGCAAGCTCAATTCCTGCCAGTCAAACAAAATTCACTGGAAGACGACTTAAGCAGAAATCTACTGGACCCACATGAGTGGAAACTGGTACCAAACTCATTCAAACTTCTAATCAACAGGTGGGGGACACCAGAGGTGGACTTCTTTGCCTCCCCCCAAAACCATCTATTGAGCAAATATTGCACCAGAAATCCCCACAGCCAAGCATGGCAAGTGGATGCCCTATCCTTTACATGGGAAAACCTCTCAATTTATGCCTTTTCCCCTCAGCCCCTCCTCTCAAAAGTACTACTCAAGATCAAGCAGGACAGACCAAGGACAATCCTTATTGCACCAGACTGGCCACGCCAGCACTGGTACCCACTCCTATGCAGTCTGACAGCAGTGCCACCCTGGCACCTACATCAGACCCCCTCCCTGCTGTCCCAGCAGGAGAGACAGATTTTGAATCATCAGCTGCAAACACTGAACCTTGCAGCCTGGCTTATTCCCTGGCCACACCACCAGCAACCTCAGCAAACAGCTGCTGAACGTCATCCTTGAGGCAAGATGGCCTAGTACTAGGAAATCCTATTCAGAAAAGTGGAAAAGATACTGTTCTTGGAGCCATTCTCTAGGAAAGGACACAGCCATGCTCTCCTTACCTCAAATCCTAGATTACCTAGCAGAGCTGCTCCACAAAAGCCTTTTCTTCTCTTCAATTAATATTCATGCCTCAGCCATCTCAGCTTATTACAATATGGAGCCACCTCTCTTTTCTCACCCTCTGATCAAACAGTTCTTGAGAGGAGCTAATAATTTAAGACCCCCGAAGAGAGCTCCCACCCCTGCCTGGGACCTTAACGCTGTACTAGAGAAGCTCACGCTTCCCCCTTTTTGAACCTGCTGCTACAGCAGAGTTAAAATTCCTCTCTTGGAAAACAGCCTTACTTCTAGCCATCACCTCAGCAAGAAGAATGTCTGAGCTACAGGCACTAAAGGCTGTGAACCCTTCATTATTTTCCAGGCTGACAGGGTCTCCCTCAGGACTAACCCATCATTTATACCCAAGGTGGTATCCATTGTGGCGTTAAACCAATCCATCCATTTACCAACCTTTTTCCCTAATCCCCAGAATAAAGGGGAGAGGAACCTGCACTCCTTGGACGTGCACAGACAGCTCAGGTTCTACCTTGACAGGACTAAACCTTTCAGAAAATCTGACCAGCTCCTAGTCAGCTTTGCTACAGGGGCAGAGGGCAAGGCCATTTCAAAGCAAACCATTTCCAAATGGATAGCACACTGCATCCATTTCTGCTATAAACACAATTGAAAACCTACCCCACAGGGGATCAGAACTCATTCCACTAGGGCTACCTGAACTTCTACAGCATTTCTCAGTGGAGTCTCTACCAGAGACATCCTGGCAGCTGCAACCTGGAGTTCTGTACACACCTTCACCAAGCTTCACCAAGCATTAACACTTGTCTGTCTTTTCTAAATCCAGAGGTGGATTTGCCATAGCAGTCTTATAAGGCCTGCTAGCCAGCTCTAATACTTCTTGACTGCCTCCACCCTTCCTCAGCTTTGGGAATCAAACCAAGTGTGATGACTGCAACAGTGAAACATGAAGAACATAGTACAATTGTGTACACTTACCATAAATGTAGATATTTGAGTGTATCCACTGTTGCAGTCCTGGTTACCCTCCCTCCAGCCTCCTGACTTTTCTAGACTTTCTACCTGTACTCTTTTTGTCCATATCTTATAGCTATGGTATTTACTTTTTACTGGAGCTGTTCCACACCATGTAATTGCTTCCTATTTTGGGGACTCCTGACATCTGGGGCAAGAAAAACTGATGTAGTGGCATCGGCTGCATGTTTTATACCCCTGACATCATGGAAGAGGTGACAGCATCTGATGCAGAAATCCCAAGACTCTGGTATTCGGGCTGACTGAGGGCTACCTGCAGGCAGATAACCCAAGTGTGATGACTGCAACAGTGAATACACTCGAACATCTACATTTATGGCAAGTGTACAGAACTGTACTTTTCTATTTCTTCAGACAAACCTTCCAAACTGTTGCCTTCTACTAAATTGCTTCCTTCTGACAAGGACAAGTAGAGCCATGGAAAGGCTGGCCAAAAAAGGTGTACACTGCTGCTACCTTGGCCTTTCGGGGCTATTAACTACCAGACCCATATGACCATATATGCTTTAGCTCCTCTCCCTCAGGCTTTTCAGATAGTTTCTGACTCTGAGGGCAAGTCTTCATTCCTTTCTTTGTTGGGATCCTTTTCTCAAGTGAACCATTATGCTGTTAAATGTGTTTAAGATGCAGCTGATGCTTCTTCTAGAGCTGCTGCCTTTGGTTCTGTGTTTAAGACATTATTCTTGTCTTAATCTCCAGCCTTTACCTGATGATATTAAGGCTAAATTGATGGATGCTCCTCTTGACAATAAAAATCTCTTCGGATCTGCTGATGATGATCCTTTTTTAAGTCACTGCAAAAGAAAGGTAAGACCTTGCAGAAACTGGAACATAATTTTGTTTCCCCTGTTCCTACATTTCAAAGAAATTATCCCTGCAAGTCTGCCTTTGTACGTAGATGGTCTCTTCCTCCTCTCAAAGGTAAAAAGGGTTCTAGAAGGGCTCCTACTGCTAAGTCTGTTCAAGCTCCTACTATTCAGAAGCTTTCTCTTCCAGACAAGCCAGGTTCTGTCTAACTCCCCCCCCCCCCCCAAGTCAGGTTCCTTTATCTCCATCTTTCCCTGTCTCTTCGCAATTAGTTAAGGATCATTTAGGATTCTTGAGATGTTCGTGTTTCACCATTGCAGTCCTAACGAATGGGTTATCCGGCTCCTGCTAGCCCTGGTCGGCCAGAATACCAAAGGTAAGTAAAAATGATGACGGTTGCAGTCGGTTGTAAAGGACGTCAGGGCGTCTGATACAAAGGAGACAGTAGATGTCACTTCCTCAGTCTTCCTTGCTGAGGAGCCCAAAGCGGAAACATTTCATGCACGAGTGCCGGTTGGCAGTTTACCTTTTTTAGTTCCAACTACACAGTTGAAGTCTACTACAGCTAAGTACCCCATTGGGGATCCTGTTTTATTGCCTTAAATGTCAGAAAAAGTTAATAATTGCTTTACTAGTGGAAAGCAGATTCCCCATAGAGCTTTTCATTCCTATTGCATTATTTGTTTAGGCCTTGACCATGATGTTCCTAATTGTGATCTCTGTGCCTCCTTTAATCCGCGTACTATTTGTCGCTTGGCTAAGCATTTTGGAATTTGGCCTAAGTTTGTCGGTATGGCGTCCGCCCCGGTCTTCAGGCTTCGCATATCCCCAAGAAACGCAACGATAAGGACCACGACAGGCTTCAGAAAGTCAAGTCCTCGGATGATGGTAAGACAGTAGCCAGTGAGGTGCCTTTGCAGCCCCTGCAGTCAGGGAAACTACTACCACAGGCCGCGACTGAGACCATTTCGGAGTCCCTTAGGCCTTCGGCATTCATTTTCTCTCCCGACCTTTCGCCTGTCTCCTCTTCAGCCAGAGCCACTAAGCTGACTCTGGTGTTTGAGGCCTCCATTCTGCGTTCGACTGCAAGCTTATTCCTTCGGCTTCTACTGTGACTTCAGCAGTTGCCAGGCCTCCCAAGTCCTTCAGGCTTGCAGGTAAATCTTCCTTTCGTAAGCCTGTGAAGAAGCAGGCTCCAGATGTTCTTTGTGTTTCACTGTTGCAGTCATCACATTTGGGTTATCTGCTTGCAATAGCCCTCAGTCAGCCTGATTAACAAAGTCTTGGGTCATGCGTCGGTTGCTGTCTCTTCTTCCATGATGTCAGGTAGTCAGGGGTATAAAACATGCAGCTGATGCCATTACATCAGTCTTTCTTGCTGTGCAGTGCTCGAAGCAGAAGCATTTCGCAAGTGCCGGTCGGCCGACTCCTGAAATTTTTGTTTTCGAGTTTCAGAACCGAAAAGTACCCTGTTGGGGAAACTTTTTCTTGCTCTAAACCGATGTCAGTAACAGTAAATAATTGCATTTCTTGTGGAAAGCAAATACTTCATAATTTTCATTCGTACTGTATTCCTTGCCTAGGTCCTGACCACGACGTACCTCGCTATCAGTTTTGTGCCTTATTTAAACCACGAACTATCCATCGTCGGTATATTTTCGCTTCTAAATATTTTGGTGCTCGGTTCAATTATCCTGATATGTCTTCGGTAAGCCATCCGACTACCGACATTCTGAAAAAACGCCAAGATAAAGACAGAGACAGGCCGCCTAGGTCCAAAGCTGCCGACGACGCTTCTCCTAAGCTAGTTGCCAGTTTGCCAGTACTCAGTGAAGTGCTTTCGCAGCCTCTAATACCCGCTACTTCAGATTCGCAGGCCTCTACTGAGACCCATTCGGATGCAGCGAGATGCTTCAACTGTGGAACCTGTGGATGTCTCTACCTTGGATGTGTCCGGAGCCGCTGTGCAGGCACCGGCTTCTGAGGGTGTATTCAGGCCTACTGACTTGCATATTAAATCGACGCCATCTTCTTCTTCAAGGCCTAAAACTCTAACCATGCCTAGAAAAACTAATGCCCAGACAGCATGGTCAGGCCACTATGCTTAAAAAAACAAATGATAAGAATGGCTGAAAACCTTATTACTTTAATCAGGGGAAGCCAACCTTCCCCCTCTAAGAGACCTAGGGCTGAGTTTGCTTATGATACTTCTGACCAGGATTCTGAAATTTCTGTTTCCTCTGATGACCAGGATTTACCTTCATCTACCTGTGAGGATCCTGATGCTGAGGACTCTATTCCCTCTGATCCCCCCCCCCCCCCCCGAGGATTTCTTTTTTGGTGAAACCTTGCATACTCTCAGGCAGCATTTTTGTTGGGAAAGTCAGGATTTCTCTGATTCTAAAAAGGCTTAGGGATTTCTTACTCCTGCCCCAGCACAGGCCTTTAGCCATACCTCCTGTACTAGACATTGTTGATGCCTTTTCGGAATCTAGCTTGGCCCCTGACTCTTTACCTCCTGCTCCCAGAAAACCTGATAGATATTGCAGGGTTCCTGACTCTCACAGGTTCCTTTTCAAAAATCCTACTGCGGTTCCTGAGACCCTTTCACAGGGACCCAAGGGCATTAAAGCTACTACTGCCAAAAATCCTACCCCCTCTGATAGAGACTCCAGGGTACTGGATAGATGGGGTAAGAAGGTATACACTTCTGCAACTTTGGCCATTAGGGCCTTAAACTGCCAGTTTCATATGTTAAAGTATCAGCAGCATATTATTGGATTGCTTAAACAGAAAACGATGTTGATTCCTGATTGTGCTGAAAATAAGGATTTACAGGATTTAATGCATTCTGCTGAACAAGTAGGAAAACATACTTTGTAATGTGGTTTTGATTCACTAGAGGCATCTTGCAGGGCTGCTGTAACTGGGTCTGTACTTAGAAGGCATGCTTGGCTTAAGGAGCAATCCTTGCCAGATCATGTTAAGGCTAAATTACTGGATGCTCCCTTAAATCAGGACCGCCTGTTTGGCAACAAGGCAGAAGAAGTTCTTAAAAAGATGGAGGAAAAAGCTAAATCTATGCAAACTGTTAAAGATTTTTTACAAGTACAACCTCCAAGATTTAGTAGGCATTGGCCTTCTAAGAACTGGTCCTTTCCTGCCTCTTCCAGACCTTCAGTCCAAACCCAGATCCAGCAGAGCACCCAGGCTTCAGTCCTAGGGTATGCGCAGAACTAAGCAGTGGGGGGCCCTCCACTTCCAAATCTGGGAGTAATAACCCCCCCCCCCCCCGCCTATGGTAAACTGTCTCAATGACTTCTTTTTAAAACTTCCAAGCACTTCTCAACTGACTGCCCCTTTGGGGGGAAAGATTGCTCTTCATGCAAAGAACTGGGAACTCATTACCCAGGACAAATGGGTTTTAAATATAGTGTCCCAAGGATACAGATTTCACTTCCACACATTGCCAACACCAAGCGGTTGGCCAGATCTACCCCCAAATCAGTGGGAAGAGGCCCAAAAGCAAGTACTCTCTCTCTATTAAGCATAGGGGCTATTCAGTTGGTCCCAGAAGAGGAAAAGGGACAAGGTTTTTACTCGAGACTTTTCCTGGTACCCAGAAAAGATAATTCATGGCGTCCTGTCCTGGACCTGTCTACTCTAAACACCTTTTTGGTGATTCCAAGATTCAAAATGCTGACTCTTCACCAGTTGCTTCCTATGCTAAGCAAAGATGCCTGGTTGGCAACACTAGATTTAAAGGAAGTATACCTGCACATCCCAATCAGGGAATCTTGCAAAAGATACCTACGCTTCAAAGTAGGCTACACGCACTATCAGTTCTCAGCACTGCACTTTGGCTTATCTACTGAGCCCAGGGTATTTCACAAAGTGCCTAGCTCCAGTCATTGCATTTTGCAGGCAAAGAAATATTCAGCTATACCCATACCTGGACGATTGTCTAATTCAGGCAGAAAGCCAGGACATACTCTTGAATCATCTGGCCTTTGTACAAAGGGTGCTAACTTGTCTGGGGTACACCATAAACGAAAAGAAATTGCACCTGGTACCCTGTCAACAAATTATATTCCTGGGAGCAAGTTTGAATACAACTTCCCAGATGGCTTTCCTCACGCCAGAGCAACAAATTCATTTGACAACCTACTTCAAACAAGTGGCCACAAAAACCCTGCTGTCTGCAAGGCAAATAACTGCAAGCCTTGGGGTTCATGGCCTCCTGCATTCTTCTAATTCCATATGCAAGACTGCATATGAGGAAACTACAATGGTATCTAAAAAAGCCTATGGTGTCAACATTCTCAGGATCTAGAAGCAATGATTCCTATCATACATTGCCTACGCCTAGAGTTTCTTCGGTGAGCAGAGGCCTGCCACCAAAACAAGGGTCTACCATTCACACTACCCCCTGCCACCCAAACCCTAACAACAGATGCATCAGACTATGCATGGGGGCTCACCTGGCAGGGAAGTGCATTCAGGGCAAATGGAACCCAAGTCAAATGCACCTGCATATCAATCAAAAAGAAATGTTAGCAGTACAGAATGCTCTGACAGCCTTCAAGGACCACATTCTTCCAGGACAATTAATGGTAAAGACGGACAACACCACTGTTATGTGGTACATAAACAAGTGGGGGGGGGGGTACACATTCTTCCCCCCTCTGCAGACTAGCCATGGCATTATGGAACACAGCCTTGAGCTACCAAGTGCATCTACAAGCTCAATTCCTGCCAGGAAAACTAAATACACTGGCAGACAGACTAAGCAGAAACCTCATGGACCCACATGAGTGGAAACAGGAACCAAGGATTTTCAACATGTTGACAAGCAAACGGGGGAGCCCAGATATAGACCTGTTTGCCTCCCCCCCAGAACTATCAATTGGACAAATTTTGCACAAGGACTCCACACAAACAAGCTTGGAAAGTGAATGCTCTGTCCTTCAGCTGGAAAAAACTATCAGTTTATGCCTTTTCTCCTCTGCCTTTGCTCTCCAAAGTACTACTAAAGATCAAACGGGACAAACCAAGGACGATTTTGATTGCACCAGACTAGCCACGCCAACACTGGTACCCCCTCTTGCACAGTGTGTCACTGTTGGCCCCATGGCACCTTTCTCAGACTCCTACCTTTTGTCTCAGCAGGAGTACCAGATTCTGCACCCTCAGCTTCAAACACTGAACCTAGCAGCCTGGCTAATTACTTAACCTCTCCTTTACCATCCCTCAGTAAACCAGTGATGGATATCATTTTAGAGGCAAGGAGGCCTAGTACTAGAAAATCTTATGTTGAAAAATGGAAAAGATTCTGTGCCTGGGACCACTCTCAAGCGATGAGCACAGTAGCGCCCAATTTGCCTCGGATTTTACAATACTTAACTGAGATGCTTCACAAGGGCCTGTCTTTTTCCTCCATCAAAATTCACGCCTCAGACATTTCAGCTCATTATAACACACAACCTCCCATTTTCTCTTATACACTGCTCAAGCAGTTCCTCAGAGGGTCCAAAAATTTAAGACCACCTAGGAGAGCTCCAACACCAGCCTGGGACCTTAACTTTGTATTGGAGAAACTCACTCTTCCTCCTTACGAGCCAGCTGCTACTGCAGATTTAAAATTCCTTTCTTGGAAAACAGCTTTCCTTTTAGCAATCACTTCAGCAAGAAAGGGTATCTGAATTGCAGGCCCTTATGGCAGTGGAGCCTTTCATCATCTTTCATGTGGACAGGGTGTCTCTCAGAACCAAGCCCTCTTTCATGCCCAAGGTGGTATCAAGTGTGGCCCTTAATCAGTCCATTCATTTGTGAACCTTCTTTCCTAATCCACAGAACAAAGGGGAACGGATACTGCACTCCTTAGATGTGCATAGACAACTTAGATTCTACTTGGACAGGACTAAACCTCAAAGGAAATCTGAGAAACTGCTTGTGGCATTTGCTGCAGGGACAGAGGGGAAGGTTATTTCAAAGCAAACCATTTCTAAATGGATAGGCCATTGCATTCATTTCTGCTATAAGCACCATTGAAAGCCTATCCCACAAGGGATCAGACCCCACTCAACCAGGGCTGCATCTACCTCTACAGCCTTTCTCAGAGGCGTTCCTACCAGAGACATCCTAGAAGCTGCTACCTGGAGTTCTGTACATACTTTAACCAATCATTACCCTTTGCCAATCTTCTCTAAATCCAGAGCTGGCTTTGCCACTGCAATCTTGCAGGGCCTTATAGCTTGTCCTAATGCTATCTAAACTCCTCCTCCCATCCTTAGCTTTGGGAATCTACCCAAATGTGATGACTGCAACAGTGAAACATGAAGAACATAGTACAGTTGTGTACACTTACCATAAATATAGATGCTCGAGTGTATTCACTGTTGCAGTCCTGGTTACCCTCCCTCCAGCCCCCTGACTTCTTTTGGCTATACCTCTACTCTCCTTTACTATGCTTAAAAGCTTTTTGGTGTATTTGTTTTTTGTTGGAGGTATAACCTTGTATATTTATAGATTTAATTGCATCTCATTAGGGGGGCACCTGACATCTGGGGCAAGAAAAACTGATGTAATGGCGTTGGCTGCATGACCGCAACCAATGCAGGACCCAAGACTTTGTTAATCAGGCCGACTGAGAGCTACTGCAAGCTGATAAACCCAAATGTGATGACTGCAACAGTGAATACACTCGAACATCTACACTTATGGTAAGTGTACACAACTGTACTTTTCTTCCCCTCAGTCCCAAATGGTTAAAATGGCTAATGACCTTTTTACTCTTATTAGGGGTTCTCAGCCTCTCTCTTCTAAAAGGAGTAGGGATGTTTCTCCTGTGGCTTTATCCCTTAGAGGTTCTGATTCTTCCAGCATTTCTGCGGATGAAGAGGAAGTCTCTCAGGATGTTCATCGTGCATACAGCTGCAGTCATAACAGATGGGTTCTCCTGCCGTCAGGAGGGTCCTCGGTCGGCCGAATTCCAAAGCCTAGGTCCGGCGTCGGTTGTCGTCGCTTCTTCCCTGACGTCAGTGCGACAGGGGTAAAAAAGAACCAGCCGACACCATTTTCTTCAGTCTTTCTTGCCGCGCGGTGCCTGAAGCAGAAGCAGTTCGCAAGTGCCGGTCGGCCTGCTCCTGAAATTACGAAAATTTTGCAACCGAAGTCTTCTTGAAAGCTAAGTACCCCGTTGGGGAAACTTTTCTTGCCTCAGACCGATGTCAGACCAAGTTAATTGTATTTCATGTGGGAAGCAAATACCGCATAAGGATTTTCATTCCCTCTGCATTCCTTGCTTAGGCCCAGACCACGACGTCTCGGTCTGTCGTTTTTGTGCTACATTCGCCCAGAACTATTTTGGCAAAAAAAATAACTATATTATGTCGTCGGATACTCCAACTCCAGTTTTGTCTAAAAAACGCAAAGATAAGGACCGACACATGAGGTCCGCGGCCTCTACCGACACCATGCCAAAGCCTACTACAGGTGGTCCGGTTCTCAGCGAGGCGCCTACGCAGCCCCTGCCTACCGACGACACTTCATTGGCGGTGTCTTCTGTGCCCGAGGTCGCAGGCTCCTCGGCCCACACCCCGACTACAGATACTGAAGCCACTTTTGGTGGTGAATCTCAAAATGTAGACAGGTCTGCCTCCTCTCAAGGTGTCTTCAGACCTTCCTCTTCTTTTTCCATCAAGGCTTTCACTAAGTCTAAAGCAGCCATGCATTCTAAGAGACAAGCTACACAGGGCCCTTCTCCAGGCCCCATGCCTAAAAAAACAGATGCTTAAAATGGCTGAGGATTTAATTACTCTTATCCGGGTTTCTCAACCCCCCCCGGACAAAAGGCCCAGAGTGGAGGAAGAATCCCCCTCCTCTGACCAGGCCTCCATTATTTCAGAGCACTCTGATGAACAGGAACATTCTTACTCCCCTTTTGAAGATTCTGATGCAGAGGAGTCCATTCCCTCTGTCTCCCCCCCAGAGGATTACTCATTTGGGGAAACCTTGCATACCTTAAGGGAGCACTTTCACTGGGAAGGCCAAGAGTACTCAGATTCCAAGAAAAGGCTTAGGGATTTTCTCTTGCTACCTCAGCACAGGCCTCTGGCTATACCTCCTGTCTTAGACATACTAGATGATGTGTACTTGGAGGCCTGCCTTAACCCGGATTCTTTACCTCCAGCCCCAGTCAAGCCTGACTGGTACTACCGGGTTCCTGACTCACACCAATTTTTATACAAAAGCCATGCGGCTGACCCAGAAACTATCTCACAGGGCCCCAAGGGAATTAAGGCCTCCACTGCTAAAAATCCATTACCTTCCGAGAGAGATTCCAGATCCTTAGAAAGGTGGGGGAAAAATGTATACACCTCTGCCACTTTAACCATGAGGGTATTAAACTGCCAGTTCCATATGCTAAAGTACCAACAGTTTCTGTTATCACAGTTGAGAAGCAAAATGTCACAACCTGAACAACCAGACTTGAAGGAGTTGCAGGATTTGATGCATAGTGCAGAACAAGTGGGTAAACATACCTTACAATGTGGTTTTGATGCTCTAGAGGCCTCATGTAGAGCTGCTGTTACAGGATCGGTCATACGTAGACATGCCTGGCTCAAGGAGCAAAGCTTACCAGATCATGTCAAAGCTAAATTACTAGATGCCCCTCTACAAAAGGATGTATTATTTGGTGTTAAAGCTGAGGAGGTATTAAAGAAAATGGAGGAAAACGCTAAATCAATGCAAACAGTGAAAGATTTTCTACAGGTACAACCTCCACGTTTCAGTAGAAATTGGCCTTCCAAAAATTGGTCCTTTCCAGCCACGGACAGACCCCGAAGAGGTAGATACAGGCGCCCGAGGGGCAGAGGGCAATCTCAAGGATCGTTTAGAGGCAGACAGTGGCAAGCTCCTACACAAAGAGGTGGTGAGGATAGTTCGCAGCCATTCAGAAAGCAAGCCCAATGACTTTCCCCTTTGCATGCCAAGCAAGGCTCAAATGTCAGCACCCTTAGGCGGAAAACTGGCATTATTTTCAAAAAATTGGCATATTGTCACAAAAGACAAATGGATCCTGGACATTATAAACAGGGGCTACAGATTCCATTTTCACACCCTTCCAAAAATGAGAGGCATGCCAAACCTGCCACACCATCAAAGGGCAGAGGCACAAAGACAAATTTCAGATCTCATGGACATGAAAGCTATTCAAGAGGTACCTACTCACGAACAAGGTCAATTTTTTTATTCCAGACTATTCCTGGTACCAAGGAAGGGAAAAGATTGGAGACCTATTTTGGACCTATCCATCCTAAACACATTTTTACTCGTACCAAAATTCAAGATGCTCACATTACAGCAGCTTCTTCCCAAGCTGGGCAAGGAGTCTTGGCTGGTAACATTGGACCTCAAGGAGGCATACCTGCATGTCCCAATCAGACATAATTGCAGAAGATACCTCAGATTTCTTGCAGGTTCAACCCATTATCAATTCTCTGCATTGCCCTTTGGCTTATCTACTGCGCCCAGAGTATTCACGAAATGCCTGGCATCAGTAATTGCCTACTGCAGACTTCAAGGAATACAAATATACCCATATTTGGACGACTGCCTGATCCAAGCGGACAGCAAGCATATACTTCTGAAACATCTGGCTTTTGTAATAATGTTGTTGAACTCTCTGGGATACACAGTCAACAAAAAGAAGTCAAGGCTAATACCCTCTCAGAAAATAATTTTCCTGGGTGCCAACTTGGACACAAACACCCAGATGGCCGACCTCACTCCAGAGAAACAGGGGCAACTAACTCAATACATCAGAAAACTAGCAAATTTCACCAGGCTGACTGCAAGGAAAATCCTGCAGGCTCTGGGATTCATGGCATCTTGCATCCTACTAATACCATGTGAAAAGCTGCATATGAGGTAACTTCAATGGTACCTGAAAAACCTATGGTCTCAACACAGCCACAGTTTGGAAACAATAATACCACTAATTCCATGTCTTCAAAAGGAATTTCTGTGGTGGGCTCAAGCATGCCAAACAAACACAGGTCTCCCATTCTGCAAGCCTCAAGCAAATCAAGTCATCACAACAGACGCCTCGGACTACGCCTGGGGGGCACACATGACAGATCGTTTTTTTCAGGGCAAATGGTCCCAAAAAGAAAAGCACCTTCACATCAATCAAAAGGAAATGCTAGCAGTAATAAATGCTATTATAGCTTTCAAAGACCTTCTGCATCCAGGTCAACTATTGATAAGGACAGACAACACCACAGTAATGTGGTACATAAACAAACAGGGAGGAACCCATTCATACCCCCTATGCAGGCTGGCCATGTCACTTTGGAACATGGCTCTGGAATTACAAATCGAATTTCAAGCACAGTGCTTGCCAGGCAAGGAAAACACGCTGGTAGACAACCTAAGCAAAAATATGACAGATCCACACAAATGGAAGTTGCATCCTCAAGTTTTTACAGAGATAATTCAAGCATGGGGAAGGCCAGACATAGATCTCTTTGCCTCCCACAAAAATCACCAATTGACAAAATTCTGCTCAAGGACTTTTCATCCACAGGCCTGGAGAGTGGACGCTCTCTCTTTCAGTTGGGCAACAATGACAGTTTATGCCTTTCCACCTCTTCCTCTGCTGCCCAAAGCTCTATTAAAAACCAGAGCAGACAGACCAAAGATGATTCTCATTGCTCCAGACTGGCCAAGACAGCACTGGTACCCACTCCTGAGGAGCCTGACGCATTCCCCTCCATGGACCCTACCTCTAATGCCTCTTCTTCTGACTCAGCACAGCTTCAAAACTCTTCACAGTCAGCTGAAAACACTCAATCTGGCCGCATAGAAGATTCCTTAACATCACAACAGACCCTACTCTCCAAGGAGGTGCAGGATGTCATTTTGGAGGCCAGAAGGCCGTCTACTAGAAAAGCTTACTCCTCAAAATGGAAATGGTTTTGTGCCTGGAATGAGAAAAAGGGCCAGAATCCTGGAAAACTGAATTTACCTCAAATATTACAGTATCTAGCTGAGCTGCTAAGCAGTGGACTTTCATTCTCCTCCATCAAAATCCATGCCTCAGCCATTTCTGCAGAATACAATACTGATCCACCTTTATTCTCTCACCCCCTCTTAAGACAGTTCCTCAGAGGGGCTAAGAATATAAAACCCCCAAGGAAACAACCAATACCTGCTTGGGACCTCAACTTCATTCTAGAAAAGCTGACCTTGCCTCTTTTTGAGCCAGCTGCCTCAACAGATTTGCAATATTTGTCCTGGAAAACAGCTTTCCTTCTGGCTATCACCTCAGCTCGTAGGGTATTGGAACTACAAGCCATCATGGCTGTGCAGCCTTTTATCATCTTCCATCAGGACAGAGTTTCCCTACGAACCAACCCGTCCTTTATGCCAAAGGTGGTATCCAGGGTAGCTTTGAATCAGGCTATACACTTACCTACCTTTTACCCTAATCCTCAAAACAAAGGGGAGAGACTATTACATTCCTTGGACATCCATAGACAGCTGTGCTATTATTTGGACAGAACAAAGCCTTTCAGAAAATCAGAACAGCTCTTTGTGTCCTATGCTATAGGAGCTCAAGGGAAGCCAATTTCCAAACAGACAATCTCAAAATGGATAGCCCACTGCATACGCTTTTGTTACTCTTTTCATGGTAAAACTGTACCTGCAGGCATCAGATCTCACTCCACAAGGGCCACAGCTACCTCTGCAGCTTTCCTCAGAGGAGTTCCTACCAAAGATATTTTGGAAGCAGCCACCTGGAGTTCTGTGCATACCTTCTCCAAGCACTACCACCTACCATTATACTCCAAAACTAGAGCAGGCTTTGCCACTGCAGTCTTGCAGGGCATCCTGGCTCCTCCTAGTTCCACCTAGTGCCTGCCACCCCTTTCTTAGCTTTGGGATTCTACCCATCTGTTATGACTGCAGCTGTATGCACGATGAACATAGTACAGTTTTGTACCTAGCATAAATGTAGATGTTAGTGCTAATACAGCTGCAGTCCAGGTTTCCCTCCCTCCTTCCCCTCTTGGGACAGGTCCATTGGCTAACACCTCCTCATACAACCTGATTGGGGTATTCATTTATGGTGTATTTGCTTGCAACTACTGTATTTTGATTATATTGCATTGTTTTATTACACAAATTTATGCATTGCCTTCCTTCTGGGGGCACCTGACATCTGGGGCAAGAAAAACTGAAGAAAATGGTGTTGGCTGGTTCTTTTATAACCCTGTCGCACTGACGTCGGGGAAGAAGAGACAACAACCGATGCCGGACCTAGACTTTGGAATTCGGCTGACCGAGGACCCGCCTGACGGCAGGAGAACCCATCTGTTATGACTGCAGCTGTATTAGCACTCGAACATCTACAGTTATGGTAGGTACAAAACTGTACTTGTTTTCTGCTTTTGAGGATTCAGATGCAGAGGAAGTCCATCCCTTCTGCTTCTCCCCCAGAGGATTTCTGTTTTGATGATACTTTAAATACCCTCAGGGAACATTTTAAATGAGAAAGTCAGGATTATCCCCAATCTAAGAAGCGGATTAGGGAGTTTCTGGATTTACCTTAGCATAATCCTCTGGCTATTCCCCCAGTGTTGGAAGTTGATGATGTTTTTCTGGAGAATTCCTTGTCCCCAAATTCAGTTCCTCCTGCTCCCAGGAAACCTGATAAGGTACTATAGAGTCCCTGATTCTCATTTTTCTTTTCAGGAACCTGTTAGCAGATCTAGAGGTTATTTCTTAAGGGCCCTAAAGGGGTTAAGGCCACTGTTACCAGAAATCCTATTCCCTCTGACAGGGAATCTAGGAGCCTGGAGAGGTGGGGTAAAAAAGATTTATACCTCTGACACTCTTGCTATTCAGGCTACCAATTGTCTTTTTCATATGCTTAAGTACCAGCAGCACACCTTTGAGGCTATTAAGTCTAGGGTAGCAAGTGTGCCTCTTTTGGCAGAGAGTAAGGACATGCAGGATTTACTAAATTCTGCCAGTCTTGTCAATAAGCATTCCTTACATTCTGGTTTTGATATCCTTGAAGCCTCCTGCAGGGTTACAGCTACTGGATCTGTTATTAGAAGGCACGCTCGGCTCTGAGAACAGCCACTTCCAGAACCTGTCAAAACTAAGCTTTTGGATATACCTTTGCATAAGGACAGTCTTTTTGACAGCAAAGCAGAGGAAGTGATCAAGAAGATGGAGGATAAGGCCAAGTCCATGCAAACTGTTAAGGATTTTCTGCAAGTTCAACCTCCTTGCTTTAGCAGGAATTACTCTTCCAAGAGTTGGACCTTTCCTGATACCAGCAGACAGAACCGTTCTAGGACTAGAGGTTACAAATCCTCTAGGAGGCAAGGGGTTACCTCTCAGAGGTCTAAGCGTTGGCAGGCTTCCACTTCCAAGGCAGGAAGTTCCAAGCCTGCATCTCAGTCAAAACACACACAATGATTTTATCCAACTTCTGCCTGTTCTTGCTTGCCTGGAGAGTCCTTTAGGGGAAGGTTGTCCCTTTCTGCAGATGTCTGGGCCACTATCACGGACGACAAATGGGTGCTCAGAACGGTGTCCCTAGGGCACAAGTTTTCTTTCCACACATTTCCAGTTCCTAAAGGATTCCCAGACGCTCCTCCAAACCAAAGGGCAGAAGTAGAAAAACAAATTTTGTCTCTGTCTCATCTGGGAGCAATAGAACCAGTTCCTGTTCTGCAGGTAGGCCAGGGCCTTTATTCCAGACTTTTCCTAGTTCCAAAAAAAGAAGGCACCTGGCATCCTGTTCTAGATCTATCCATTCTGAACTCTTTTCTAGTAATTCCAAAGTTCAAAAGCTCACTCCACGTCAGTTGCTGCCAATATTAGAAAAGGATTCCTGGCTGGTAACGTTGGATCTCAGAGAGGCTTATCTGCACATCCTATCAGGGAAATTTGCAGGCAGTACTTTCGTTTCAGGGTAGGTAAGCAACATTATCAGTTCTCTGCACTGCCCATTGCTTATCTACTGCTCCCAGAGTTTTCACAAAGTGCCTAGCTCCAGTCATTGCTTTTTGCAGGCAGAAGAAAATTCAGATTTATCCATACTTGGACAACTGTCTGATTCAAACACATTCTCAGGAACAGCTGTTAAAGGATCTAGAATTCGTAAAGACTCTTCTCTCTTCCCTGGGTTACACTCTCAACGAGGAAAAATCAAAAATGGTACCATCCAAGGAGATAAATCTAAATCTCAAGATGCACGCCCTCAAAGCCCTCCTCAGTATGGAGAACATCGATGTCTGTGCTGTGACTGAAACCTGGTTCAAGGCTCCTGAGAGCACCCCGGCACTATCAGGTTTTACCTCATATCATGCGTTCCGGCCCCAAAACCCGGACCGTACCACAAAAGGAGGGGGTGTATCCATATTCATCAAGGATACCCACACCTCCAGGCTGGTGGCAACTCACGAAGCATCAGAGATCATTCAGGTGCAATTAACCATAAGCAAAACTGCTCTACAGTTTGTAGCATGTTACAGGCCACCCTCTCAAACTCAGGAACCCCACACAGCCTTCCTGAAGACACTGGAGAGTATAAATGTCTCTCCAAACACCATCATATTGGGTGACTTCAACTACCCAAACATAGACTGGGAACATTACTCAAGCCCCAATACCCTAGCCCAAAGGTTCCTGGAGTTCATAAACTCAAATGCTATGGAACAACTTGTCACCATTCCCACAAGAGGTGAAAATATACTAGACCTGATCATCACAAACATGGGGACAAAATGCTCCACACCGGAAGTATATCCCTCATTGGTGAGATCAGACCATAAAGTAATCTCACTGGAGATCCACATCCCGCCCCCACCCGCAACAACAAAGACCACAGTGAAGAACTTCTCAAAAGCCAACTTCACACTTCTTAAGACTGGTGTGGTATCCTTCAAGGCCCCTGAGCCATTGGAAACCACAACCCACGCTGCTGAATCCCTTACAAATGCTTTCTCGAGCACCTCCAGGATTGCATGGATCAAGCAATCCCAAATAAAATCAAGACCCTTTCCACCAAAGGCAAGCCCGATCTGGTGGACCCCAGCCATAAACAAACTTTACAACAAGAGGAGAAAGCTACTACAAGATAGAGCAAAATCCCTAAAAGGGAAGACATCTCTGATCAATACTAGTAAAAAACTACGATTACTCATAAAATCATCCAAGGCCAACTTTGAGAGAAAAATCGCCAAGGACTCAAAAGACAGTCATAAGGCCTTCTTTAGCTATGTTAGAAATCTGGTTGGAAACTCCCAGATATGCTCAGAATTAGTCCAAAATGATACAAAAATCACTGAACCCACAGACATTGCAAACATACTGGCAGACAGGTTCAGTGAAAATTTCTCCCCTCCCTCCCCCCCAAAAGGAGAAATATCTATCCCAGCAGAGTGTAGCCTCCCAATCATCTCAAATGCCCAGGTGAGAGCTGCTCTCTAAAGCTAAAACACAGCATCAATGGGACCGGATGGTGTCCCCGGCTGTGTGCTACACGAACTCAATGAGGAACTAAACCCACACATAAGGCTGCTGTTTAATCTTAGCCTCACCACAGGATACGTACCCAAAGAGTGGCGTACGTCAACTGTGGTCCCACTCCACAAAGGCGGTGCTTCTACGGACCCTGGTAATTACCGCCCCATAAGCTTAATAAGCCTGGCCTGCAAAGCTATGGAGAGGATCATAATGGAACTCATAAATAAAGACATAGGGGACCTACAGACACTGGATCCTACCCAATTCGGCTTTGTCAAGGGCAGATCATGCCTCTTGAACTTGGTCGACTTTTTTGAAACAGTCACCAAGGCCATTGATGAGGGTAAGGCAGTTCACACAGCCTACCTTAACCTTGCAAAAGCTTTCAACACAATACCCCACTCGGGTATCATAGAAAAGCTCACCAGCTTAAATGTAAACCCATATGTCACAAGATGTGTTGCAAACTGGCTCAAGGACAGAACCCACAGGGTTAGAGTTGCTGGTGCCATGTCAGACTCCAAGCCGGTCACAAGCGGTGTCCCACAGGGCTCAGTCCTGGGCCCCCTCTTGTTCGGCATCTACTTTTCAGAAGTGCAGGCAAACATAGGAGGATTGTGGCTGACAAAGTTTGCAGATGACTGCAAACTGGGCGCCATAGCTGAAAATCCATCAGACACAGATATCCTTCAGAGAGGTCTCATAGAAACGAATAACTGGTGCCAGAGCTATGGCCTTAAGCTAAACGCCAAAAAATGTATAGTCATACCCTTTGGTAAAAACAAGGTAACCCCAAGTTACCACATAGGTGGCAATCCATTAAGCACAGAAGAGGTTATCAGGGACCTGGGGACCGAAGTTGACAGTAACCTTTCTTTTGACACTCACATTGCCAAAGTGGTTAGGAGGACCTTCTACATTGCCCACCTGATTATGAAGGGATTCACATCCAGATCAAGGGAGGTCATTGTTCCCCTGTACTCTTCACTTATCAGACCAATGATTGAGTACAATGCCCCATTCGGAATGTATCTTACCAGACACCTGCAGCAATTGGAAAGACCCCAAAAGTTCCTCACCAAAAGGATAAAGGGGCTCATAAATATGCCATATGTTGCCCGACTGAAGAAACTCCAGCTCTATTCAGTCGCATACCGTCTGCTCAGAGGTGACCTGTGCCTGACATACAAGGCCATGTCCAACCCGGAATTAATGGACATGCTCCACCTCAAAAAATCCAAATCCACCAGAGCCACAAGAGCAAGAGACTTAAACCTCAACACGGATATAAATAGGACGTGCTGGAGGGACAGATTCATCACCCAGAGACTCCCTATGCTGTGGAACAGAATCCCGGTCCATGTGAGACAGAGCACCTCGCTGGCTCTGTTCAAGAGGAATCTTGACCAGTGGATGGGAGATCGTAGGTTTACCCTGGGGATCATCTCTGTATCACTGCTGGACAGAGGCACGGCAAACTAATGGGTATAGTATTGTTCAACCTAAGGGGTGGTGAAAGCCACACAACTCTGGCTAGGCTTATAAATGCCCTAGGGCAGATAGCCTAGTATTAACCTATGAACCTATATCATTCCTGGGAACGAGTCTGAACACAGCCGCCCAGATGATATATCTCACCCAGGAGAAGCAGACAACTCTTTCAGTTTATTTCAAGGACTTGGCAAGCCTGTCCCAGCTCCCTGCAAGGAAATACCTGCAAGCTCTGGGATATATAGCCTCTTGCATTCTCATGATTCCATATGCAAGGCTGCAAATGAGGAAATTGCAATGGTACCTCAAGAACATTTGGTGTCAACACACACAGGACCTAGATATGATGATTCCTCTGCTTCCATGTCTGCAGACAGAGTTTCTGTTGTGGGCAGCAGCCTGTCTACAAAACAAAGGCATGTCTTTTGGCCCACCTCCTGCCACTCACGTTCTTACTACAGACGCATCGGACTATGCCTGGGGAGCTCACCTGGATGGCAGTTGCATACGGGGACATTGGAATGCCCAGCAGATGCACCTGCACATAAATCTAAAGGAGTTGATAGCAGTTTAGCAGGCCCTACTAGCTTTCAGTCATCTTCTTTCCCCAGAGACCCTGCTTGTCAGAACAGACAACACCACAGTCATGTGGTACATCAACAAGCAGGGAGGGACTCATTCTTACCCCCTGTGCAGGCAGTGTATGAGTCTTTGGTCCATAGCAGCATCCCGGGGCCTGCATCTCCTTGCTCGGTTTCACCCAGGAAGGCTCAATGTTTTGGCAGACCAGTTGAACAGGCTAACCCTGGATCCTCACGAGTGGCAGTTGAACAGAGCAGTCTTTTACAGCATCATTCAATGCTGAGGCACACTTCAGGTGGATCTTTTCTCCTCCCCAGACGACCATCTTCTACCTCTTTTTTGCACCAGACAGCATCACATCAGAGCCTGGGGAGTGGATGCTCTGTCCTTCCCTTGGATGTGGCTGTCAATTTATGCCTTCCCTCCTCCTCTTCTTCCCAGAGTATTATTGAAGATCAGGGATGAATGACCAAGGACTATTCTCATAGCTCCGGACTGACCCAGACAGCATTGGTATCCACTCCTTTGCAGTCTCTCCCAATTTCTTCCTTGGCATCTTCCTCTGAAGCCGGATCTTTTGGTTCAGGAAGGGGGAAACATTCTACATCCTCATCTTCAGTCTCTCCACTTGGCAGCATGGCTCATTGTATGACTCCTTCCTTTTCTTCTTCCCTTCCTCAGCAGGTGGTTGACGTGCTGATGGAGGCCAGGAGGCCTAGCACTAAGAAGTCCTATGCTGGCAAATGGGAAAGGTTCTCTCACTGAATGCAGGTAAAAGGGAATCTTCTTCTCATCCTGGAATACTTGGCTGACTTGCTTCAGAGTGGTCTTTCTTTTTCTTCCATCAAGATCCATGCTTCAGCCATTTCTGCTCATTGTTCTTTTGAGCAACCCATTTTCTCTCACTCCCTTATGAATATGTTTCTCAGAGGTGCTTTCAACTTAAAACCTCCCAGAAGGGCACCTACTCCAGCCTGGGATCTTAATTTTGTTCTAGAGAAACTCACTCTTCCTCCTTTTGAGCCAGCTGCCACTGCAGATTTAAAGTTTCTTTCTTGGAAGACTGCCTTCCTCTTGGCTATTTCTTCAGCAAGGAGGGTTTCGGAGTTGCAAGCCTTGATGGCTGTGGAGCCCTTTCTTATTTTCCGTGCAGATAGGGTCTCTCTGAAAACCAACCCTTCCTTTATGCCTAAGGTGGTTTCTAGCCTGACTCTTAATCAGTCCATACACCTTCCTGCCTTCTTTTCTAATCCTCAAAATAGAGGTGAAAGGATCCTACATTCTCTTGATGTGCACAGACAGCTCAGGTTTTACCTGGACAGGACTAAAGACCTTCGGAAAACAGCACAGTTATTGGTCAGTTTTGCCCCTGGAGCCCAGGGCAAGGCTATTTCTAAGCAAACAATTTCTAAATGGATTGCACATTGCATTACCTTTTGTTATTCCTTTTATGGCAAGGCTCCTCCTCAAGAGGTTAGGACCCATTCCACTAAAGGAACTTCCACTTCTGTAGCCTTTCTATGGGGTGTCCCTACTAAAGACATTTTGGAGTCTGCCACGTGGTCTTCTGTTCACACTTTCACAGAACATTATAATTTGCCTCTGTTTTCCAGAGCTAGGGCAGGGTTTGCAACCACTGTTCTGTGGGACATTATCTCCAATCCTCGATTCTGTTGGTTCCTCCTCCCTTTTCTCTGGGCTTTGGTAATCAACCCATTAGTTAGGACTGCAACAGTGAAACACGATGAACATAGTACAGTTGTGTACACTTGCCATAAATGTAGATGTTCGAGTGTATTCACTGTTGTAGTCTTGGTTTCCCTCTCTCCTTCCCCCTTTTTTGCTCTTCTCCTATCCTCTTTTCCTGAGGTACAGGCTATTTTTTTATATTATTTAGCTTCATAGGTTCATAGTTAAGTACTAGGCTATCTGCCCATGGGCATTTATAAGCCTAGCCACAGAGTGATGGCTTTCGCCTCCCCATTAGATTAGTAACCTGGGCCTCTGTCAACAGGGCTCCTGAAGTGATCCCAGGGTAGAACGTACGATTACCCATCCACTCATCAAGATTTCTCTTGAAGAGGGTCATAGAGGAGCTCTGTCGAATATGGATTGGGATTCTATTCCAGAGTGAGGGGAATCGCTGGGACAGGAATCTATCCCTCCAGCATGTCCTGTTTATTGTTGTACATAGGTTCAAGTCGCTAGAATGAGTGGTTCTGAGGGATCTCGTTTTTTTGAGGTGAAGCATGTCCATTAGTTCAGGGTTTGACATGGCCCTATAGGTCAGGCATAGGTCACCTCTGAGCAGACGGTAAGCGACTGAGAAGAGCTGGAGCTTTTTTAGTCGTGCTTATTGGGTAATTGTTTAAGGTCCTTAATCCTCTTAGTGAGGTACTTCTGTGGTCTTTCTAGTTGTTGCAGGTGTCTAGTGAGGTACATCCCAAATGGGGCATTGTACTCTATTATGGGCCTAATGAGTGAGGAGTAAAGGGGCACAATCACCTCCTTCGATCCGGATGAGAAACCATTTGTATTGTTTTTGGTTTAAGCCTTATTTTCTGGGGGCTTCTGACTGTTATGGCAAGAAAGACTGAGGAAGTGACATCGGCTGCCTCCTTTGTATCGGGTGCCCTGACGTCCTTTACAAACTACGGCAACCGGCGTAATTTTTACTTACCTTTGGTATTCTGGCTGACCGAGGGCTACCGGGAGCTGGATAACCTATTAGTTAGGACTGCAACAGTGAATACACTCGAACATCTACATTTATGGTAAGTGTACACAACTGTACTTTCTGTCCATCATTTGTCTTTGGTATTACATGGTATGGAAATCTCTTCCCCCCTTTTCTGGGCGTTCCTTGATCTCCTCGGGAACAGCTGCCCTTTTTCTGGATGTACCTCAGAGCTTTTTGTGTCAAGGCACCATCCATGCAGTTCCTGCTCCTCAAAAGGGGAAGGGGTTTTATTCCAGAATGTTTCTGGTTCCCAGGAAAGAAGGCACCTGGAGACCCATTCTGGATCTTTCTCGGCTTAACATCTTTTTAAAGTTTCCTTCCTTTCGAATGCTTTCCCTTCAGTTTCCTCTTCTACTACCTCAGGCTTTCCTAGTCTCTCTGGATCTCAAGGATGCCTATCTCCATATTCCTATTCATCCCCCTTTCAGAAAATGTTTGAGTTTATCTGTTTCTTCCTTGCATTTTCAGTTCTCTTCTTTGCCCTTTGACTTCTCTACTGTCCCATGGATCTTCACCAATGCCTCATTCCTTTGATTTGTTTTTGCAGGATGAGGGGAATACAAATCTTTCCTTACCTGGACGACCTGCCCATTCAGGCTTCCTCTCCAGAGACCCTGCTTCAGCACCTCCACCATGCTGTTTGCCTCTTTTAAAGCCTAGGGTTTACAGTAAATTTTCAAAAATCTTTCCTGACTCCTTCTTGGGATCATGGTTCTCTTGGCTGCAGGCTCCAGAGCATAGCTATGCTGGCATCCCTGCTGCCTCCCAAGGCTTTGACTCTGATTGCCTTATTTCAATCCCTTCTTCCTCTGGTGTCTGTTACAGTCGGGGAGTTTCTAAGGGCTCTGGGATACAAGGCTTCCACCATTCCTATACTTCCTCTAGTCAGGCTTCATATGAGAACCACAGTAGTTCCTAAAGTCATTCTGGCCTCAATATTCTCATCCTCTGGAATTTTCCAATTCCTCCTCTTCCATGCCTCAGGCTAGAGTTTCAGTGGCAAATTCATCAACTGTCTGTCAACCCTGGGTTTCTTTTTCAGCCCCTAGTCCCCTCTCTGGAACTCTTTGAATGCGTCAGATGTGGGGTGAGGAACTTCTTTTGCCCCCTGTAAAGGTTCAGGGCTTTTGGTCCCTTAATCAGGGGGTGGACAATATCAACATCAAAGAAATGAGAGCTCTTCTGGCTCTTCAGGCCTTCCATACTCTATTCCTTCCAGGGCCTTTTACAGACAATACCACAGTGATGTGAGATACATCAACAAACTGGGAGGGGGAGGCACTATCTTACCTCTTGTGCAGACTAGCTGTTTAGGTTTGGGATCTGGCTGTCCAGTGTCCGGTGACTCCTCAGGCTGTCTATATTCCTTCAGAACAGAATATTGTGGCAGACTATCTAAGAGGGTCCATAACACAGACTCGCAAAATGGATGCTTCTCAAAGATATGTTTCAGGACATTGTCCACCAGTGGGGTACTCCTCCACTATATCTTTTTGCCTCCCCTCTGAACAAACAACTTTCTCTCACCAGAGTCCCATGTCCTCTGGCTTGGGAGATGGATGCCCTCTTTTTTTTCTTGGAAGGAAAATGTTTCTTTATGCCTTCCCTCCCCTTCCTGTCATACTGAGGTTTTTTTTTCAACATAGAACAAGACTCTCCCAAAATGTTGTTGATGACTCCCTTCTGGCTCAAACAGCGTTAGTTCCCTCTTCTGCACCTAGCTAAGGGCAATCACCACAAGTCACCTCACAGATTGGACCTACTCACACAAGACAGTGGGTCTTTCATCCATCCTCACTTGTCCACTCTTCAACTGACACTGTGGGTGAAAGGGTTTTGATCCCTTTTAGGCACCTTTTTTCTGAGGGTGTGCTTTGGGTTCTGCAGGAGGCCAGAAAGCCCGCTGCCAGTAAATTTTATTTGTCCAAATGGAAGAGATTTTCTGTTTGGTGTCTTGATCATAACCTGGATCCACTTTCTGTGGAAGTTCCTTTGGTTCTCTTATTTGTGTATTGCTTCATGCAGGGTTGTCATAATCTTCAGTTAAAGCCCACCTTTCAGCTGTTTCTGCTTGTCTGCCTTTGGCTCCTTCTTTGGCCACTAGATTTGAGGTCAAACAATTTCTTATAGGTGTCCTTCATATTAGGCCACCCAGGAAGCCTATTTCTCCTTCATGGGACCTTAATTTTGCTCTTGAAAGATGGATTCTGGCTCTTATAACTTCAACTTCCTTATAGCACTGTATTGGAAGACTGTTCTTTTGACCCTTACTTCAGCTGTCTGAGCTTCAGGTCGTTATGGCTGTCCCTCTTTTTTTCAGTTTTTTCATAGGGACAGGGTGTCTCTTCATACTAATCCTCCTTTTATGCCCAAGGTGGTTAATGAGCTGTCTTAGTCTGTTCAGTTGCCCACCTTTTTCCCTTCTCCATAGTCTGCTAGTGAGAAGGTTCTTTACACCTTGGATTTGCATAGACAACTTTGATATTATTTAGATAAAACTAAAGCCATTTGTAAAGCTGAGCAACTTTGTTTCTTTTCATCCTAGGTCTCTAGGTTTAGCTCTTTCTAAGTAAACAGTTTCTTCTTTGATTCCTAAGACTATTTTGTTATTCTCTTCACAGGAAAAGCCCTTCTAATTTAGTTAAGGCTCATTGTACCAGGGCTGTGACTTCCTCTGGTGCTTTTTTCAAAGGATTGGATACCTATTCTATCCTAGCTACTTGGACCTCTGTGCAAACTTTTTCTAAATATTACAAGCTGGGTATGGTTTCCAGAGCTAGAGCTGGATTTGCAGGGCTATCCTGTATGGCTTTCTTGACTCTGCTTTGAGAGGGGGATACAAAGTCGTACCCTCTGCCATTTGGCAGTGATAGTCTGGGAGTAAACTGTACAGCATTCTCTGACTCTGGGGCCTCATACTTTGCTAGAGTAAAACCCATTGGCAGAAAGACAAAGCAGATCTGGATAGACCCTCACAAATGGAGGCAGGTAGTTTTCTAGGACTTGATCCAGATTTAGGGAACACTTCAAGTAGATCTGTTCACCTCCTTTTAAATCAAACAACTGAAAATATTCTGTTCAAGTCTTCCTCAAATCCTTGTTTGGAAGATGCTGTATCATTCCCATGGTTAGGAATATTCCTGTATGCATTTCCATCCTTTCCAGTTATTCCCAAGGTACTTCTAAAGATTCAGAAAGAATTATTGTCATTGTGGTAACCTCCTTTTGGCCCAGGAAAAAGTTGGTTCTCCGTTTTAATGGAATTGGCCAGGGACAATTAACACAAGCTTCCTAACGGACTGATCTGCTTTCATAGCATCAGGTGTGAATGGCACACCCCAGGTTAGAGTAATTGCAGCTGGTAGTCTGGATGATTCTGTTATGGTACTATTTAGGTACTTGTTCCTTGAGGTTTTGCAGGCAGTATTTAAGGAGGCAAAAAAACCTGCAACTAGAAAATCTCACGTTTACAAGTTGAAAAAATGGTTTACTAGGCAGTGCCTAGCCAATCAGAGGTTCCAAAAGGGTTTCTTCCCCTCTAGACATGGTTTGTCATATGCTGCTTTCAACATGCATTTTGCAGCCATCATAGCTTGTCTACTTATGTATCCCTCTCTTTGATCTTTTTTTGTGGTCAGTTTGTTCTTGAAAAATTGACCTTACCTTCTTTTGGACCTGTCTCCAAGAACAGGGTTGTGTTATGCCTTAATCCACCATTCATGCCTAAAGTTGTTTCTGAATTTGCCATGAATCAAGCCATCACTCATCCAGTGTTCTATCCTGATCTAGAAGAACAAAGACTAAAAGAATGTCCATGCCTTGGATGCTCATAGGTGGCTCAGGTACTACTTTGACAAAACAAAGCCCTTTAGGAATGCTGAACAGCTGTTTGTCTCCTATGTATGGGCTTGGAAACCTCAACCTGTCTGTAAGCAAACTATTTGCATCATGGTTGTCCTCTGCTATTTTCTGTTACTCCCACCATGCTAAATCTTTTCCAGGCAAGATTAAGGATCATTCTGCTATGGCCTTATCCTCTTTATTGGCACACTGGAAAGGGGGTAGAGTACTCAGAAGTGTTCTAAAGGCAGCCACCATGTCCTCTGTTTATACTTTCAAAAGGCACTGTAAACTGGATTCCTTTTCAAGGTCCAGAGCAAGCTTTGTTCGGGCTGTTCTCCAGGGTCTACTGGATCCTTATCCTTCCATCTCCAGGTAGGGTAGAGTCTACCCAAAATACCACTGAGGAAGTGGGAGTGATGAACATAGTACAGTTGTACAAGTCCTACTTATCTGTAACAGTAAGTATTTGAATTCCTCACTACCTCGGTGGTGGCACCTCACCACCACCACCACCATCCCCCAGGTTGTGCATAGCTGAGGTGGGTTTCATGCTCTTTGATTCACTTGTTGCTCGATTTGATTTTTATATGGTATTGTGTTTGGCTGCAAATTTACTCAGATACTTTCCTCCACTTTGTGGAAACGAAAAAGCCTGAACTCACTTCCTATGTCAGCTGAAGGCTTCCTTCTCGGGATATGCTCAGCCAATCAACTGTCATAACAAGAGAGAGGAGGCAGAGTTTGCACTTTTGAAAGCTGGCCAGTACTGGGTTACTTTGGCAGATAACCCAAAATGCCACTGAGGCAGTAAAGAATTTGAACATCTACTGTTACATGTAAGTAGGACCTGTGCAACTGTTTTTTTTCACTTGACTGGCATGTGACAGAACATTTGACTTTAAAAGAAATTACTATTTTCATTATTTTCTTCATTTTAATGATGATTAGTTCTCCTAGTAAACTTAAAAGCAGTAAATAACTAAATGCATTTAAGTAAAGCAGTGTGTCAAAGTAAAGTCTAAAACCAGTATATGTAACTGATGAATCACTGTTATCTCAGGAACATGTAGCTTTTATATTCCCTTGTAGCAGCCTAAAATACCAGAAATACATCCCAGAATTTCAGAAACATGGTGATAGTGGTACAATATGAGTAGAAAAGACCTCCAGAGGAAACTGATCTTTCACATGGGGGGGGGGGGGGGGGGCATTCCAAACCAGCTCTGTGTCATGTAGATCTGATATTGTCATTTTCATTCATTCCTCAACTGAGGGGTCTCTGATCCGACTCAGCTGCCCCTTTCAGATCCTGTAATCCAAACTGTCAAGCTCCTTTACCCATAATGCCCACCAGTCTGAAATACCTCAGATATTGTTTGCCCCCTTGTCGCTACAGATGCGGATCCTCTCGCTTTGGAGCTATTGGTGTGATTTCTGGGTTAAAACAGTGAGTTTTATTTTTTTTCCTCCAGTAGGCTTTCCACTGGATTTCTGTCACCTTCCTCCCTTTCTTCCAGTAACTTTCCTTTAGTCGAGTCCTCTCTTCCTTTCTTTTCTGACATTTATCAAGACCTCAGTATTTTCTTCCAGTACCATTGTTGATACTTTGTCTTTAATCTGTCCTCTTCCTACTTTTTTTTTTCTTTTTTGTTTAGGGTATTCTTGACTACCATTGTTGGTAGACTTTCTTGCCTTTGAACTTTCAAAAAAAAAGTATTGTATATAATTTTTTCCAAACTTGCAGTTGTTTCTTTTTGGGCTTTCCCTTTAATTATATGGTAGGATGGCTGATAAAACCAACTGGCTTTAAGAAATGCATCTCCTCTGGGCAAAAAATGCCTAATTCAGATGCCCACAAAGAATGCTTGTATTGTTTGGGTGCTGCCCATTTAGAGGCAGGTTATTTCTGGCAGCTTCAACTCCAAGGCACTCACAGATAGGGGCATAAACATGTTATGAAGGGTCTTCTTCCTTTCCCTTCTCCTGTATTCCAGCTGTGACTCGAGCCCTCTTAGAAAAATCCAACAAAGGGAAGCCTGACTCTGCTCCCAAGGACAGAGAGTCCATAAAGAGATCTCTGGATCCTACATCTTTGGCTCCTTCCTTAAAACCACCACCAAAAATGTCAAAGTCAGATCCGACGTGTTCGAATCCTATTATGAAATCAAAATCTCCTTGGATACACTCACCTATTCATTTACCGGATCCGATACCTTCTTGGCTCTTTCTCCATTTTTTTACAGGAGTCTCCTCACAAGAACTCAAGGCCACCATCCATTAGCTCCACCTCTGTGGTCTTCCAGCAGTCTGTCCAAGGCTGAAGTGGATAGGATGATGAAATTCCTTAGAGCTTAGATCCAGGTGGGGGTAATTCTCTCTTCGTCTTTCACCAGATCCATGAGCCTGCCTGTGGCTTGTCCTCCTTTAATTTCTCCTTCTCCAATCTGGCCTACTGTTTCAGAACCCTCAGATCTGAGATCCTGGGGTTGTCTTCACGATCTGAAGATAGTTTTTCGACTATGGTCACTTCCCTGAGCTGTCTGGCTCAGGGTCTTTCAGAACCAGCGGACTCTGAGCAGAAATGTCAGCTGTGCTACCTCCAGCTTCGGTCTCCCCTAGGCACTCTGCCTTTGAGATTGTAGAGAGGGCTTTCTCTTTACCCAAAGAAGGGGCATCCTTACCCCATTCTTATCATATCGCTCTCCCACCTTGGGGTCTTTGCTTTGAGCCTCAATCTTCTGTTCCACTGGGACAGCCCATTCAGGTCTCCAGGCAATCCATCAGGACTCCACTAAATTCTAGTATTTCACCAGATCATCCCACTGATGAGATTACTAGGAAGAGAATGTGTAAAAGGAGATGGCACTGATTTCAGTGAAGGCAAAGGGTCCCCTAGATCTCCTAAAGCAAAAAGGTGGTTGGTCTTCCAACACCCCTTCCCAGGAGTCTGTGCTCCTGGAACCTTTCGGGTATTGCCCAGCTGTGTCTTGGGTGACCCCAGCTGATGAACTTGGACCTCATCTCTCAACAGGCATGGAAGGAACCAGCTACCTTGGAGCCTATCCCTAAGCTTCCAGATAAATTTCTAGCCCCCCCCCCAACCCAAAGGACAAGACACAATGGAGCAAGGGGGTCCTAATTGATGCCATGGTTGTGGCAGCAGCCACTAAGAAAGTGTTTGCAGAGCAGATCTCTTCTGTCTATCCCCCTAACTGAGAATCTAGGGCCTTGGGCAGATTCAGTTAAGCACAATTAAGCATCAGAGACCTTTGCTCTGTGGTCGTTGAATTACTTGGCACATTTTATGAGACTGCAAAGAAACTGACTAAGGCTCTATCCAAATCTCTTTTTGGGTCCGTTTATGCAGATGACAAGAAGAGAGTCTCTTTGCAACTGGCCACCCTTCAATCCATAACATGTTCATGAGGCTAATTTCCCATGAGTGGGAGTGTACCTCACAGGTGGTGGTGGGTTCAGGTATAGCCATTAGGAGACATGCCTGGATTCACCTGTCTAAGTTTGTGAAGCCCTTCAAGTCTTCATTCATTAGTGCTGCCTTTGATACAGCTTCCTTATTTGCCCCTAAAATAAAAGAAATGCACTCCAGATGTGAGCAGGAAGGAAAGACCATGTCTGCCATAGGAATGTATTTTTCTACCCCGAAAGGCCCTTTTCCCAGAATCATTGAAGGGGTAGAAAGATGTGGGTCCACAAATTCCAGGGTCCTTTCCAAGACTCACAAAGAGATGATTTTCTAGAGGCAGAGGGGGAACCCTAACAGGAGGTGACCCACAGAACCAGGGTTTCCGAGATTCCTTCTCAGACAAAAACCCTACCAGCACTCCTGAAAGATGGCCCATCTGTTGCCTTCTGGAGGCAGTTGGGAGGCATTTGTCTCTGCACCAAAAAGCCTGTGCATTCATCGCAGACTATTCCTGGATATAGAGAATTATATCCAGAGGTTATATCGTACCATTTTCCCAAACTCCCTTGCAAGTATGAAAAATTCCCCAGTGTTCCAACCAGTCAGAGGGAGATGGCAGCATTAAAAATAGGAAAGCTTTTCAAAATGAGTCATCCAGGAGGTCCCACCAAACCAGACAGGATCTGGAACTTGCTCAAGATTCTTCTTAGTGCCAAAGGAGACAGGAGGCTTGAGAGTCATCCTGGATCTCAGCAGGTTAATCCAGTATGTCAAATAAACAAAGTTCCAGATAATCACAATTCAGTCCATTTTGCCTCTACTGCGAAAAGATGACTGGATGTGCTCGATGGATAGGATAAGTACCATCATATTGAAGTGAACAGACTCTCTTGGAGATATCTGCAGATCTGGCTGGGAGCCAGCCATTACGATTTCAGAGCCATACCTCTCAACTGTCCAAATTTTTACCTCATATTTGTGGTATGTTCCTCATAAATATTTGGTTTTCTGGCAAGTGATTGGCATATCACTGAGGATGAAAATCAGAAAAATAATGACAGACATTTGAGATTCAGACTTCATACCCTTCAGAAAATTCATACTAATGAATAGCCCATTATTCTGTCAACTTTCTAAGTTTATAACAGCAGTATTTAAAACTTGTCCCTATTTTGGACCTTTGTCCCCCCATTATTTGATTTTGTCCAGATTTCTTGCTGTAAGAGGTAGAGAGGTATGTTCAGAGCACTGCCCTTTGGCCTCAGCACAGCCACCAGAGTATTCACCAAATGCATGACAGTGGTAGGAGCTCACCTAAGACTGCTGAGATTCAGAGTATTTCCATACCTAGGTGACTGGCTGCTAACTGCCCCATTCAGGCATCTACTTCTACAGTCAAGGAACTACTTGCTCTAATTGTGTCTTCATCTAGGCATCGGTTAATTACAGCAAGTCTCAACTCGCACCCAAGCAGAGTCTGGGATTCATATGTGCTCATCTAAACATAGTCTTCCACCTACACAAATTCAGACACACTGATCCCAGTTCATGCAAGTGATTTTGCACACGTCTCTACCAGCACATCTAAATCTTGTAAGTTTTGAGGTCCATGGCAGCAGTTGTCACCCTAGTTCCTTTACCAGGGTTTCACACAATGATTCTGCAATGAACTCTGTCAGTATATTTCAGCCACCTCCCGTCAAGATCAGTCAGCCTTGCAAAAAATATATTTTTTGGTGGCTTCACTAAGATGACATTTCTCAAGGCCATCCTTTTGTTCTTCCCTACTGACATCCGCCGTGACCACAGACTCCTCCCAATTGAGGTGGAGGAGTACTACTTGGGAAGGAATGGTACAAGGTACATGGCCCCAGAAGAGGCCAAGAGGCATGTCAATGTCCTGGAAATGAGAGCAGTCCTAGTGTTGCAGGCCTTTCAAGATGCTCGTCTCTCTGTGGCTATTGCTATTCATACAGACAATGTCTGTAGTTAGATCTATGTTTCAATTATCAAATGGCACATTTCATCGAACAGCCGTTCATCGAACTCTAGTCAGTGCAATTCTGTATGCATGTGACATGCATCCATGTGTGAGGATCTTTCTGTATGACATGCTTCCATTTGTGTGTGCTCTTTCTTCTGCTGTGGAGGACTTGTAGTTGAGGTAGAGAAAGTCATATGAAGACACACTGCAAAGCAGTGCATCACTTCTTGATACTAAGTGCATGCTGCTAAGACTTTATTTTATTTATTTGACATTTGTTTACCGGGAAAGTCCGGCTGGGTAGGAAACCCATTTTCAGCAGAGGCTGTGGGAGAAAAGCTTCAAAAATACAGATAAAATAATTAACAATATTTTTTTAACAATAGTGGTATATTAAGTAATATTGATAAAGATAATACATGAAATATTCTCATTTACATAGTAACAAGAGGAGAAGGATACAAAGTAACATCTAATTTGTGCACATATTGTCCAGTTTTTACAAACATTTACTAGAATGCCTGAGGTGTATAGGTTTATATTGCACTATAGTTCTCATTGATGTAAACAGCCATTTAATTGTGTAAGTGGAGTAGATTTTGCTGGAGAAAAACTACTGTGTGATAATAGAGATAAGTAAAATTCCTGAGCTACACAAATATATTCCCATGTACATAATGATAAGAAAGGTGCCAAGCTTTATAAAGTACATAGAATGTTTTCATTTACATAGTGAAGTAGAGTTGAGAATGTTGTTGTTGTCTTTCGGCTTTTCCCGGTTAGGGGTCGCCACAGTGGAACTCCAGTCCGTCATGACTTCTTGAGGTGTATATGTTTCTCTTGTACTGTAGTTTTTGTCTGTGCAAACAAGACGTATTTTGTATAACCGAAGCAAGTTTGAAAATAGATTTTTTTTTGTAATAAGAAAGGTGGCAAGGATCATTTAGGCTTTGTATACTGGAAGCTTTAGTGAGAAAAGTTAAGGTGAAAAGTGATAGTGTTGGCAGTCAAATGTTAGCAAGTATTAGTAAGGGGAGAAAGAAGGAGTAAAGTTAGAAAAGTTACATAGTTAAGTATGTAATGTAAGGGTACAGGCTTTGTAAGAATGGTATAAGACAGATTCTGATGAGTGGGGAGACAAAGGCAGTAAGGAGGAAATGAAAGAGATGGGGGAGGAGGAGGAAGGGGAGCTATGGTAAAACAGAGAAAGATGGATGGGGTTAGGGAGAGTGGGCTGGTAGAGTGGGGTGCAGAATAAGAGGAAGGTTAGTTAGATTGCGAACGGGGACAAGTACTTGCTTTTGACAGAGGTTCCTGTAGTTTGAATTTCAACGTTTTGAGGTTTAGGGTAGTTCTAATGTCTAAGGGTAGCGAGTTCCATAATTTGGTAACAAGAGTACGAGTATAAAGACTGTCCAGCAGTTTTGTTTGATTTATAAAGAGTTGTGCTCAGAGCGTGATTTATAAAGAGTTGTGCTCAGAGCGTAGAGCTCGATTTGTTATATATGATTGGAGTACTGTGACTATGGTGTTTAGGGTCCTGGGTTCGAGACCTGCATGGCTATGGTGTTCAGGGTCCTGGGTTCAATACTTGCAACAGTTGATTATTTACCAGAAGTCTAAACCTGAAGATGCACGCACTCAAAACTCTCCTTAGCATGGAGAACATCGATATCTGTGCAGTAACAGAAACCTGGTACAAGGCTCCCGAGAGCACCCCAGCACTACCAGGTTATACCTCATACCATGCTTTTCGGCCCCAAAACTAGGAACGAACCACAAAAGGAGGGGGGGAGTATCAATATTCATCAAAGATACTCACACCTCCAGGTTGGTGGCATAGCACGAAGCATCAGAGACTATCCATGTGCAACTAACAGTGGTTAAAACTGCCTTCCAGTTTATAGCCTGCTACAGACCACCCTCCCAAACCTAGGAACCTCACTCAGCCTTCCTGAGAACACTGGAAAATATGAAGGTCTCTCCAAACACCATTATATTGGGCAACTTCAACTACCCAAACATAGACTGGGAGCAATAATCTAGCTCCAACACCCTAGCCCAAAGGTTCCTAGAATTTATAAACTCAAATGCTGTGGAACAACTTGTTACCACTCCCACAAGGAGGGGAAAACATACTAGACCTGATCATCACCAACATGGGGACTCTATGCTCCAGACCAGAAGTGTATCCTTCACTGGTAAGATCAGACCATAAACTAATCTCACTGGATATTCACATCCCAACTCCACCCCCTGCCCTGAAAACCACAGTGAAAAACTTCTCTAAAGCAAATTTCACACTCCTCAAAACCGAGGTGGAATCCTTCAAAGCCCCCGGGCCTGTGGAAAATACGGCCCAGACCGCAGAATCCTTTATAAACACATTCTATGAACACCTTCAGGAATGCATGGATCATGCAATCCCAAATAAAACCAAGACCCAATCCTCCAAAGGCAGACGTCCTGTCTGGTGGACCCCAGCCATAAACAAACTATACAATAGAAGGAGGAAGCTACTACATGATAGAGCAAAATCCCAAAAAGGGAAGGCATCTCTGATCAGTATTAGCAAAAAACTACGGGCACTCATAAAATCGTCTAAGGCCAGCTTCAAGAGAAAAATTGCACAGGGCACTAAGGATAATCACAAGGCTTTCTTTAGTTATGTTAGGAACCTGGGTGGGAATTCCCAGATATGCTCAGAATTAGTCCAAAATGACAAAAAATACACCAAACCCACAGACATTGCCAACATCCTAGCTGACAGGTTCAGCGCAACCCCCCCCCCCCCACCAAAAGGGCAAATATCTATCCCAGCAGAGTGCTGCCCCCCTGACATCGCTCAGGTAAGAGCTGCCCTCTCCAAAGCAAAAATCACAGCATCAATGGGACCAGACTGTGTCCCGGGCTGCGTCCTACATGAACTCCAAGAAGAGCTAAACCCAAACATAAAACTACTGTTCAATCTCAGCCTTACTACAGGATATGTACCCAAAGAGTGGCGTACAGCAACAGTGGTCCCTCTCCACAAAGGTGGTGCCTCAACGGATCCTGGAAACTATCGCCCCATAAGCCTGACTAGCTTGGTCTGCAAAGCTATGGAAAGGATCATCATGGACCTCATAAAGATATTGGGGACCTACAGACACTGGATCTTTGTTAAGGGCAGATCCTGCCTCTTAAACCTGGTCGATTTCTTTGAAACAGTCACCAAGGCCATTGACGAGGGGAAGGTGGTCCACACAGCCTACCTGGACCTCGCAAAAGCCTTCGATACAATACCCCACTTGGGCATTATAGATAAACTCACCAGCTTAAATATAAACCCCTATGTCACTAGATGGGTTGCAAACTGGCTCAAGGACAGAACCCACATGGTTAGAATTGCTGGAGCCATGTTGGACTCCCAACCAGTTACAAGTGGCATCCCACAAGGCTCAGTCCTGGGACCTTTCTTGTTCGGTATATATTTCTCGGAGGTACAGGCCAACACGGAAGGACTGTGGCTGACCAAGTTTGCAGATGACTGCAAACTGGGCACCATAATCGACTCTCCAGCCGACACAAGCATCCTCCAAAAGGGCCTCATAGAAACAGACAACTGGTGCCAGAGCCATGGCCTCACACTAAACACCAAAAAGTGTATAGTCATCCCCTTTGGCAAAAACAAAGTGCCCACAAATTACCACATAGGTGGTAATCCATTAAGTACAGAAGAAGTAATTAGGGACCTGGGGACCCAAGTTTATGGCAATCTCTCATTTGACAACCACGTGGCCAAAGTGGTTAGAAAAACATTTTATATAGCCCACCTAATCATGAAGGGATTCACATCTAGATCAGGGGAGGTCATCGTGCCTCTTTACTCATCCCTCATCAGGCCCATAATTGAGTACAATGCCCCTTTTGGGATGTACCTTACCAGACACCTGCAGCAACTGGAAAGACCCCAAAAGTACCTCACCAAGAGGATCAAAAGGCTCAAACAGATGCCGTATGCTGCCCGGTTAAAGAAACTCCAGCTCTACTCAGTGGCATACTGCCTGCTCAGAGGTGATCTGTGCCTGACGTATAAAGCCATGTCCAACCCGGAATTAATGGACATGCTGCACCTCAGAAAATACAAATCCCATTGAGCTACGTGCTCGAGAGACTTGATCCTCAGCACTGAAATAAATAGCACATGCTGGAGGGACAGATTCATAACCCAGAGGCTCCTCACTCTGGAATAAAATCCCAGTCCAGGTTAGGCAGAGTCCCTCATTGACTGTCTTCAAGAGGAATCTTGATGAGTGGATAGGAGTTTGTAGGTTTACCCCAGGTATCACTTCTGTGTCACTGTTAGACAGAGGCACAGTATACTAACCTCAAAAAAGGGCATAGCAAAATTAATTTAAAATGGGTGGCGAAAGCCAAACACACTCTGGCTAGGCTTATAAATGCCCTAGGGCAGATAGGCTAGTATGAACCTATGAAACTATGAGTAAGGAATTTATGGCAGGACAGGATTCACAGTTATAGATCATTTTATGAGCTGTTGTAGGTAGTTGAGTTTTTGGGGGGAGTTTTAGCCAGTTAAGGGATGTAAGAGCAGAACAATGGTGTTTATAGAATGGGGATTCTGTTGCAAATTTTGCAGTTCTATTGTAGCATGACTCAGGATTACTTTTCAGTGTAGATTGAAGGTTGGTTAGTATAGGGGCACCATATAGTAAAGAGGGTAGTAAGCACATTGAGGCTAGTTTTATTTTAGTGGCTGGGTGTGTGCAACTTTTGTGTCGATTAAAGCATTCCAAGTGTAAGGCAAGTTTGTTTAGTAATATCATGTATGTGAAGATGAAAGAAAGATGTTCTTCGTGTTTCACTGCTGCAGTCATCACATTTGGGTTATCTGCTTGCAGTAGCCCTCAGTCGGTCTGATTATCAAACTCTTGGGTCCTGCGTCGGATGCTGTCTCATCTTCCATGACGTCAGGTAGCCAGGGGTATAAAGCATGCACCCAACGCCATTACACCAGTCTTTCTTGCCGTGAGGTGCCCGAAGCAGTTCGCAAGTGCCGGTTGGCCGACTCCTGAAATTTTTGTTTTCAATTTTCAGAATCGAAGTCTTCAACTAAAGCTAAGTACCCCGTTGGGGAAACTTTTTCTTGCTCTAAACTGATGTCAGTAAAAGTCCATAATTGTATTTCTTGTGGAAAGCAAATACCTCAAAGATTTTCATTCGTACTATATTCCTTGCCTAGGCCCTGACCACGACGTACCTCACTGTCTGTTTTGTGCCTTATTTAAACAAACTATTAGTCATTGGTATTTTTATGCTTCTAAATATTTTGGTACTCTGTTCAATTACCCAGATATGGCTTCGGTAAGCCACCCGACTACCGACGTTCAAAAAAAAAACGCAAAGATAAAGACAGAGACAGGCCGCCTAGGTCCAAAGCTGCTGACTACGCTTCTCCTAAGCTAGTGGCCAGTTCGCCGGTACTCAGTGAGGTGCTTTTGCAGCCCCTGATACCCACTACTTCAGATTCACAGGCCTCTACTGAGACCCATTCGGAGTCCGGTATGCTGCGAGATGCTTCAACTGTGGAACCTGCGGATGTCTCTACCTTGGATGGGAGCGGAGCCGCTGTGCAGGTACCAGCTTCTGAGGGTGTATTTAGGCCTACTGACTTGCATATTAAACTGACGCCATCTTCAAGGCCCAAAACCCGATCCATGCCTAGAAAACCGACGAACAGATCGCATGGTTAGACCTTTATGCCTAAAAAACAAGTGATAAGAATGGCTGAAGACCTTATTACTTTAATCAGGGGAAGCCAACCTTCCCCCTGTAAGAGACCTAGGACTGAATTTGCTTATGATTCTTCTGATCAGGATTCTGAAATTTGTTTCCTCTGATGATCAGGATTTACCCTTATCTACCTATGAGGATTCTGATGCAGAGGACTCTATTCCCTCTGCTTCGCCTCCAGAGGATTTCTCTTTTGGTGAAACCTTGCATACTCTTAGGGAGCATTTTCACTGGAAAGCCAGTATTACTGTGATTCTAAAAAGAAGCTTAGGGATTTTTTTACTCCTGCCCCAGCACAGGCTTTTAGCTATCTCACCTGTACTGGACATTGTTGCTGATGCCTTTTCAGAATCTAGCTTGGCCCGTGACTCCTTACCCTCCTGCTCCCAGAAAACCAGATAGATATTACAGGGTTCCAGACTCTCACAAGTTCCTCTTTAAAAATCCTACTGCAGATCCTGAGACCATTTCACATGGACCCAAGGGCATTAAGGCTACTACTGTCAAAAATCCTACCCCCTCTGATAGAGATTCCAGGGCGCTGGATAGTTGGGTAAGAAGGTATACACTTCTTCAACCTTGGCCATTAGGTCCTTAAACTGCCAGTTTCATATGTAAAGTATCAAGCAGCATATTACTGGATTGCTTAAATAGAAAATGATGATGATTCCTGACTGTGCTGAAAATAAGGATTTACAGGATTTAATGCATTCTGCTGAACAAGTTGGAAAACATACTTTGCAATGTGGTTTTGATTCACTAGAGGCATCTTGCAGGGCTGCTGTCATTGGGTCTATGCTTAGAAGGCATGCTTGGCTTAAGGAACAATCTTTGGCAGATCATGTTAAAGCTAAATAGCTGGATACTCCCTTAAACCAGGACCGCCTGTTTGGCAACAAAGCAGAAGTACTTAAAAAGATTGAGGAAAAAGTTAAATCTATGCAAACTGTTAAAGATTTCCTGCAGGTACAGCCTGCAAGATTTAGTAGGCATTGACCCTCTACGAATTGGTCCTTTCCTGCCTCTTCCAGACCTTCAGTCCAAACCCAGAACCAGCAGAACACCCAGGCTTCAGTCCCAAGGTATGCACAGTACTAAGCAGTGGGGGGCTCCCACTTCCAAAGCAGGGAGTAGTAAGACTCCCCCTATGGTAAACTGTCTCAATGACTTAACTTTAACATTTCCAAGCCCTTCTCAACTGACTGCTCCTTTAGGGGGAAAGATTGCTCTGCAGGCAAAAAACTGGGAACTCATTACCCAGGATAAATGGGTTTTAAATATAGTTTCCCAAGGATACAGATTCCATTTCCACACTTTACCAACCCCAAACGGTTGGCCAGATCTACCCCCTAATCAGTGGGCAGAGGCTCAAAAGCAAGTTTTCTCTGTCTTAAGTATAAGGGCTATTCAAACTGTCCCAGAAGAGTAAAGGGGACAAGGTTTCTACTCAAGATTTTTCCTGATACCCAGAAAAGACAACACATGGCGTCATATCCTGGATCTCTTTATCCTAAACACTTTTTTGGTGATCCCAAAATTTAAGATGCTAACTCTTCACCAGTTGCTTCCTATGCTAGGCAAGGATGACTGGTTGGCAACACTGGATTTAAAGGAAGCCTGCCTGCACATCCCAATCGGGGAATCTTGCAGAAGATACCTACGCTTCAAAGCAGGCTACATGCACTATGTTCTCTGCACTGCCCTTTGGCTTATCTACTGTGCCCAGGGTATTCACAAAGTGCCTAGCTCCAGTCATTGCATTTTGCAGGCAAAGAAATATTCAAATATACCCATACCTGGACAATTGTCTAATTCAGGCAGAAAGCCAGGACATAGCGTTGCCACCTTTTCAAATGGCCAAAGTGGGACATTTTCGGTACAAACATCAGATTTTACAGGCCGACACGTACACACGGTCAGTTCAAAGGATAGAACTTAACTTTTTTGCCTAAATAAATGCTTATTCTTGTAGCATTTTAGTTGCTTATTCTATTTCTTATAACATTTAGGTATTTTAGATACAGAATAACTGTTTTATGCAACTATTACATAAAATACAGGAAATAATTTTGTCCTAAAATCTCAGGACATTTGCCATTTTTAAGATTTTTTGTCAGGACACAACTGCCCAAAGAGGGACTGTCCCTCGCAAAGTGGGACAGGTGGTAACCCTACCAGGACATACTTTTGAATCATCTGGCGTTTGTACAAAAGGTGCTAACTTGTCTGGGGTACACCATAAATGAAAAGAAATCTCATCTTGTACCATGTCAACAAATTGTGTTCCTGGAGCAAGCTTGAACACAGCTTCCCAGATGTCTTTCCTCACACCAGAGAAACAAGTTCATTTGACAGCTTACTTCAAGCTAATGGCCACAAAAACCCTGCTATCTGCAAGACAAATACTGCAAGCCGTGGGGTTCATGGCCTCCTGCATTCTCCTAATTCCATATGCAAGACTGCATATGAGGAAACTACAATGGTATCTAAAAATCCTATGGTGTCACCATTCTCAGGATCTAGAAGCAATGATTCCTATCATACCTTGCCTACAGTTAGAGTTCCTTTGGTGGGCAGAGGCCTGCCATCAAAACAAGGGACTGCCATTCACTCTACCCCCTGCCGCCCAAACCCTAATAACATATGCATCAGACTATGCATGGGGGGCTCACTTGGCAGGGAAGTGCATTCAGGGCAAATGAAACCCAAGTCAAATGCATCTGCATATCAATCAAAAAGAAATGTTAGCTGTGCAGAATGCTCTGACAGCCTTCAAGGACAACATTCTTCCAGGACAATTAATGGTAAAGATGGACAACACCACTGTTATGTGGTACATATACAAGCAGGGGTGAACCCACTCACACCCTCTCTGCAGACTAGCCATGGCTCTGTGGAACACAGCCTTGAGCTCCCAAGTGCACCTACAGGCTCAATTCCTTCCAGGAAAGCCAAATACACTGGCAGAAGAACTAAGCAGAAATCTCATGGACCCACACGAGTGGAAACTGGAACCAAAGACATTCAACATGTTGATAAACAAATGGGGGAGCCCAGATATAGACCTGTTTGCCTCCCCCCAGAACTACCAGTTGGACAAATTCTGCACAAGGACTCCCCACAAACAAGCTTGTAAAGTGGATGCCCTGTCCTTCACCTGGAAAAATCTATCAGTTTATGCCTCTCCAAGGTACTACTAAAGATCAAACAGGACAAACCAAGGACGATACTGATTGCACCAGACTGGCCATGCCAACACTGGTGTACCCCCTCTTTGGCAGTGCCACTGCTGGCACCATGGCACCTGCCTCAGACGCCTACCCCGCTGTCCTAGCAGGAGGCCCAGATTCTGCAGCCTCAGCTTCATACCCTGAACCTGGCAGCCTGGCTAATTACCTGATCTCTCCGTTACCATCCCTCAGTAAACAAGTGTTGGGTGTCATTCTGGAGGCAAGGAGGCCTAGTACTAGAAAATATCATGCTGAAAAATGGAAACTATTCTGTTCCTGGAACCAAACTTGGGGGATGGGCACAGCAGTGCCCAACTTACCTCATATTCTTCAATACTTAACTGAGATGCTGCTTCACAAGGGCCTTTCCTTTTCCTCCATCAAAATTCATGCCTCAGCCATTTCAGCTCATTACAACTCAGAACCTCCCCTCTTCTCTCATCTACTGCTCAAGCAGTTCTTCAGAGGGGCCAAAAAGTTAAGACCACCCAGAAGAGCCCCAACTCCAGCCTGGGACCTTAACTTTGTATTGGAAAAACTCACTCTACCTCCTTTTGAGCCAGCTGCAAGTGCGCAGTTAAAATTCCTTTCTTGGAAAACAGACTTCCTTTTAGCCATCACTTCAGCAAGAAGGGTGACTTAATAGCAGGCCCTTATGGCAGTGGAACCTTTCATCATCTTTCATGCGGACAGGGTGTCCCTCAGGACCAGTCCCTCTTTCATGCCCAAGGTAGTATCCAATGTGGCTCTTAATCAGTCCATTCATTTGCCAACCTTCTTTTCTAACCCACAGAACAAAGGGGATCGTATACTGCACCCCTTAGATGTGCATAGACAACTTAGAATCTGAAGTAGTTAACTTCATTTGGTCTGCAACCTGTGGGTAACGGATCCGTCCTCTGATCCAAGCCAGCAGTTTTACCTAGCTAAAAGATCCGAGCTCCTAGCTCCTCCCCCTACCCATAATCCCCTGCTACACATCCCCCATCCTCCGATCTAGTTTGCCGTGGCTTATAGCAGCTTCTAGAGATGAGCTCTTAGGCGTGGGTGAGAAATTTCCAGTTTTATAAAAACCTTTTAAAATCGTTTTTTCTAAAGTTTCTTTGATGTGTGTGTATTGTTTAGCCCCCTGTATCGACTAGTATGTTTAGTGTATTTTTTTTGTGGTAAATTTACTTCACATTTGTTTCAATTCCCTCCCCCTAGTGCGCGAGTGTGTGGTGTGATGGCTGAAGGGCCTAAAGCCATTTTTTCTAAATGCACTGAGTGTGGTCATAAGCTGTCCCCAGCCGATGGCCACACTCAGTGTGTTATTTGCCTGGGAGTGGCCCATTTACCCACCAGCTGCCAGATTTGTGCGGCTTTCAACCCTCGGGCTATCAGGGATAGGAGGAACAAGCTAATCCTGGCGGGATTGTTGCCCCCGGATTCTTCTTCCTCCTCTCCCTCTAAGGCACCGGTCACGGCTGTGGCTTCCGTGCCTTCCAATCCCCCTCCCTTGTTGGGGACTCAAACTCCCTCTGCTTCTCAGGATGAGGGGGACTCTTCTTCCTCTTCTAAAGAAAAAAGGAGAGATAAGGACCGGCACAGGCATAAAAGGCGGGCTGAGTCTCATCCCTCAGCCCTGTCAGCAAAGGTAGCTAGTCCTGCTAAGAGGGCCTCTGGTTCTCCTCATTCTCGGCTCCGTTCTCCTTGCTTTTCCCCAGAGCCGGAAGAGGAGTACCGGTCTCCCTCGAGGCAGCCCTCCAGGACCTCCTCTACGACCTCCTCCAGATCCATCAGAAGCTTGACCGACACTGATTTGGACCGGATGATGCGTCGTTTCCTGCAGGCTCAAATGCAGATGGGGTTGCTCCATCCTCCTCCCCCACCCCCTCCGAGGGGAGGTCGGCCCCTTTCTTTTACCCCAGTCGCTTCTTCTCCAATCCGGTTTAGGGTTTCGGAGTCTTCGGATCCGTGCCGGTTCGGACCCGGGGAACAGTCGGCGCTGACAGTCTTGATTACTTCGATGCCGACTATGCCATCGAGCATGTCGGATCCTAGCTCTCGGGGCCGAGAGTCGGATCCTTGGGGGGGAACTGTGTCTTTGGCACCATTTAGGTCAGAGCACACTTCCCTCTCAGGTCCGACCGCTTCGGCTTCGACGACGATCCCTGCATCGGAGCCGAGGGAGCTGCTCTCGGAGCCAGGGGAGAGCGGTTCTCCCTCGGCATTTGATGTAGTGGAGAGGGTGCTGTCGAGGACTTCCAGATCCCCAGTCCGGGCTGCGGATCCATCCGTCACCCCTGCGCATTTGGGCCTGTCCTCCGTCATCCGGCCACAGGGACAGCCTGCATCGGCGCTCCAGTTGGTTCCCTTAGAGGAACAAGACCCCGTGGGTGAGCCCTCCTCGGATAGCCCCACCGAGGAGGTTCCTCACAAACGGAAGTGCAAAAGGAGGCACCTGGACTCCCCCGAGTCTCTCACAGAGAACACAGACTTGGAGGAAGGGGAAGGTTCCCCAAGGTCACCCCCTGAGGATGTCTCCTTTGGAGACATCATGGAGATGTTGCGAAACAGAGGAGGGTGGTCTGCCCAAAAACCTTCCTCGGATGAGTCTGTGTTCCTGGAGGCGTTTGATGCAGGCCCGTCTACTTCTTGGGTGTCCCCCCCCCGGCTGACCCCCTGGTGGACTTAATTACCACCAGGGCTTGGAAGGAGCCGGACACCATGGAGCCAATTCCCAGAAGGCCAGACAAGATACTTAGTCCCCCTTCTGATAGGCTGGCATGGTCTAAAGGTTCTCCAGTGGATGCCATGATGGTGGCGGCTGCCACCAAGAAGGAACTAGCGCAGGAGAGTTCCTTGGTCCACCCTCCAGATAAGGAATCTGGGACGTTGGACCGCATTGGAAAGCGGATGTTTGCTTCAGCTACCTTCTCTGTAAGGGTGCTGAACTATATGGCACACGTCATCAGACTCCAACGAGACTTGATTAAGGAATACACTGGAGCCCCCCGGAGTCCATGGCGGCCGCGGACAAACGCACCTTCTCGGCTCACATGGCCACTCTGAAATCTATTACCAACACATCTATGCGGCTACTCCCCCATGCCACGGAGCAGGCATCGCTCTGCGGCGCCATGCCTGGCTCCGCCTTTGCGATTTTGCGGAACCCTTCAAGGCGTCCTTCACGAACGCGCCCTTTGACGGTTCTACGCTCTTTGGCAAGACCATCCGCGACATGCTGGTCCAAAGCGAGAAAGACGGGAAGACGTCTGCCGTCGGGATCCGCTTCTCTAATCCCCAACGGTCCTTCTCGAGGAACCAGAGGGGACAAAGGAAGATGTGGTTCCGGAAATCACAGCAGTCCCGTCCCGCTTTGGACCCCTCATCCTCCAGAGGCAGAGGAGGACAAGGTGGATGCCGGCCCAGAGGCAGAGGGAGTCCGAGGAATCTCGGGTCTCGAGAACCTTTCTCTGAGAGGTCCGCGCAACAGCCCTGAGGACTTACCCGACTGTCCCTCTCTGGAGGCAGTCGGGGGGGGGGCGTCTGTCGGAGCACCTCCAAACTTGGGAGTCCATTACTACGGATCAGTGGGTGCTCCGAATTATATCCAGAGGTTATTCCATTCCCTTTGTGAGTCTTCCCCCTCCTTTGAAACTCCTCCCCAGTGTCCCACCCGATCAAAGGGAGGCGGCAGCTTCAGAAATTTCGAAGCTATTAGAAAAAAGTGCTATCCAGCACGTCCCCCCAGGCCAGTCCAGATTGGGAAATTACTCCAGGTTCTTTTTAGTGCCAAAAAAGACGGGGGACCTGAGGCCTATTCTAGACCACTCATTTCTAAACCTGTTCATTCCCAAAGAGAAATTCCGGATGGTCACTCTATAATCTATTCTCCCCTTCCTACGGGAGAACAACTGGATGTGCTCCATAGACCTCAAGGATGCGTACTACCACAGTCTAATGGACAGATGATCCAGGAGGTTCCTACGCTTTTGGCTGGGAGCCAGTCACTATCAGTTCAGGGCTCTTCCGTTTGGCCTCACCTCAGCCCCCAGAGTGTTCACCAAGGTCATGGCAGTGGTTGCAGCCCACCTGAGATTTCAGGGCATTCGGGTCTTTCCGTACCTGGACGACTGGCTCCTTACCGCCTCCACCAGGCATCAGCTCTGCTCTGCCAGGGATTATTCCCTGGCTCTTACTCAGCATCTGGGTATTACTGTAAACCTTCAAAAATCGTTCTTTCATCCTGTGCAGGTTCTGGAATTTATAGGGGCCAAGATAGATACACGCCACTCCAAGGCCTTTCTAACAACAGACAGGTTGCGCAGTTTGTCTCTTCATGTTTTGGCAATTCTCCAGTCCCCAGCCCCACCTGCAGAATTAGTCCTGAGAGCTTTGGGCTCCATGGCAGCAGCCATCGGTCTGTCGCCCTTTGCGCGACTGTGCATGAGAATTCTTCAGTGGACTCTTCAGGTCCAATGGTCACTTTTACTGCACCCCTTGAACACCCCGATTCCCTTGAGCAGGGTTTGCAAGGACTCCCTTCTCTGGTGGCTTCACTCTCAGGAGCTGCGAGAGGGGAGACCGTTTGTCATGCCTCAGCCCCAAGCCACGTTGACCATGGACGCTTCTCGCCTCCGGTGGGGGGGCATGCTATGAGCAGAACCGTCCAAGGCACGTGGACTCCCTCAGAGACCATTCTGCATATCAGTGTTCTGGAGATGAGGGCGGTGCTTCTGGCGTTGCAAGCCCTACAAGACCTTCTTTCTCCGGGAACTATTGCAATTCAGACAGACAACATGGCTGTAGTCTGGTACATCAACAAACCGGGAGGAACCAGATCTTATCCCCTTTGCCGAGAGGCTATCAGAGTTTGGGAATGGGCGATCTCCACCAACCACTTTCTAGTAGCAATACATATTCCTGGCCGGACTAACATCCTAGCGGACAACCTAAGTCGCTTGATCCTCGCACCGTACGAATGGTCTCTAAACCCGTTAGTAGCGAAACAAATCTTCCTCAAATGGGGTCTACCTTGCTGCGATCTTTTTGCTTCTCCGTCAAACACAAAGTGCAGTGACTTTTTTGCTCTAATTCCCCCAATAGGGGAGAGCCCCAGAGACACTGTGGTTCATGTTTGGCCCCCCGGTCTCCTTTATGCTTATCCCCTGCTTCCACTCATGACGAAGTTCCTGCAGAAAACCCATCGGTTGGGGAGCAAGATAATCCTCATAGCCCCATTCTGGCCTCGCCAGATCTGGTTCCCTTACCCTGCGGTCTCAGTGTAGTTCCTCCTTGGATCTTAGATCCCATTCCGGATCTAATTTCTCATCCTGCGGGATTACAACCCCCAAACCTGAGCGACCTCAAGCTCACGGCTTGGTTGATCCAGTTCCACTGATAGCAAGGACTCCCGGTATCTCGTCACCAGTGAAAGCTATTCTGGTAGCAGCACACAAACCTTCTACCAGAAAAATCTACAGTAGTAAATGGAAACGTTTTTCCATCTGGGCCAAAGACAGGGGCTTAGACCCCTTTACTGTCCCTATTCCGACGATTCTTGATTTTCTGTCCCATATCTTTCATCAGGGAGCCAGTGCATCTACGGTTAAAGTACAGTTGGCAGCCATCTCTCATTTTCATGTTTGGGATGATGTAGGATCACTGGCTTCCACCAGGATTTGCAAAACTTTTTTAAAAGGCGCCTTTCTGTTAAAACCGCCATTTAAGTCTGCGGTCCCACCATGGGACTTAACATTGGTCCTACAGGCTTTGACGGGCCCTCCTTTCGAACCGGCTACTTCTGCTCAGTTGAAATTTTTATCTTGGAAAACAGCTTTCCTGACTGCAATAACTTCAGCCAGGAGAGTGTCTGAGCTTCAAGCCCTCTGTATGAAACCCCCTTACCTAATATTTCATAAGGACAGAGTTTCTCTCAGGACTAATCCTTCCTTCCTCCCTAAAGTAGCCTCTGAGTTGAATATTAATCAGTCTATTAATCTGCCAGTGTTTTTCCCCAATTTCCAGAACAAAGGGGAATACACATTACACAAATTGGATGTACATAGACAATCATGCTTTTATTTGCACAGGAAAGCAACCAACCGCAAATCTGATCAATTGTTTGTGTCCTTTGCCAAGTCTTCTTTAGGTAAACCTATTACCAAAGTTACTTTAGCCAACTGGATTTCACAATGCATCATTCAGGCCTATTTAGCTTCAAACAAACCGGTACCTTTGGGAATCCATGCTCATTCAACCCGATCCATAGCTACCTTTGCAGCGTTCTGGTCTAGAGTCCCTATAGACGACATATGTTCAGCAGCTACTTGGACCTCCTCTCATACATTCATTTCCCATTATTAATTGAATATAATATCCAGGAGTAGGGCTTCCATTGGCTCTACGGTGCTCTGGAATATTCTTCCTTGAGGGCCGCCCAAGGTTTCTAGGTAGCTGGGGACTCTGTCCCACAGGTTGCAGACCAAATGAAGTTAACTACTTCAGATAAAGAAGTTATGTACTCACCATAACGTTCCATCTGAGTAGGTAACTTCATTTGTCTGCAGCCAACCCCCTCTCCATTCCCCCTAACCATTTTCATGCTTCTTAACCATGGGATAGGATTGATCATTCTGTTAGGCAGTAGGTTACTGGCCTCTTTCCAGGGTCTTGTGGAGTCTTTATAGGCAAACTCGATCTGAGGATGGGGGATGTGTAGCAGGGGATTATGGGTATGGGGAGGCACTAGGAGCTCGGATCTTTTAGCTAGGTAAAGCTGCCGGCTCAGATCCGTCCCACAGGTTGCAGACAAATGAAGTTACCTACTCAGATAGGTTGCAGACAAATGAAGTTACCTACTCAGATGGAATGCTATGGAGAGTACATAACTTCTTTTTTTACTTGGACAGGACTAAACCTCTCAGGAAATCTGAACAGCTGCTAGTGGCATTTGCTGCAGAGGCAGAGGGGAAGGCCATTTCAAAGCAAACCATTTCTTAATGGATAGGCCATTGCATTCATTTCTGCTGTAAGCACCATGGAAAACCTATCCCACAGGGGATAAGACCCCATTCAACCAGGGCTGCATCTACCTCTACAGCCTTTCTCAGAGGTGTCCCTACCAGGGACATCCTAGAAGCTGCTACCTGGAGTTCTGTACATACTTTCACAAAGCATTACCATTTGCCAGTTTTCTCTAAATCCAGAGCTGGCTTTGCCACTGCAGTCTTGCAGGTCCTAATGCTATCTAATTTCCTCCTCCCATCCTTAGCTTTGGGAATCTACCCAAATGTGATGACTGCAACATTGAAACACAAAGAACATAGTACAGTTGTGTACACTTACCATAAATGTAGATGTTAGAGTGTTTTAACTGTTGCAGTCCTAGTTACCCTCCGTCCAGCCCCCTGACTTCTACTGGCTATACCTCTGTTCTTGCTTACTATGTTTAAAGCTTTTTGGTGAATTTGCTTTTTGTTGGAGGTGTAACCTTGTATATATAATTGCTTCCCATTATGGGGACACCTGACATCTGGGGCAAGAAAAACTGATGTAATGGCATCGGCTGCATGCTTTATACCCCTGACTACCTGACATCATGGAAGATGAGACAGCAACTGATGCAGGACCCAAGACTTTGATAATCAGGCCGACTGAGAGCTACTGCAAGCAGATAACCCAAATGTGATGACTGCAACAGTGAATACACTCGAACATCTGCATTTATGGTAAGTGTACACAACTGTAATTTTCTTGTCTGTGGTTACCCCTAACAGTCTGGTGTGTGGGATCACTTCCATTTCTGTGTTCTTTAGAGAGTATATTTTGAGGTCTGTTGGTTAAGTGTTTGGTGTGAAAAGTAATTTGGTTTTATTAGGATTGAGTAAAAGTTGTGCATTGTTAAGCTGGAGTTCTACAGATGAGAAAGTGGATTGGGTTATATCACTAAAGTGGGTAATATTATAGGTGGAGGAAGTAAGGGTTGAATCGTCAGCATGTTGAATGAGAGTACTTTGACAGGAAGCAGTATCCAGGTTGTTTATAAAGATGTTAAAACGAAGAGGTCCGAGGATGGACCCTTGGGTTACTCCTTTATTTGATATTTTGAGAGATCACTTTTCAATATTGCACATTGATGCTAAATAGCTTGAGAATCATTGTTGAGAAGTTTGAGTTAGACCAAGGGAAGAAAGTTCCTGTAATAGTCTTGGATGTGAGACCATGTTAAATGCTTTTGATGGATCTTGAAATATTGCTGAGGTTAGTTGGCTAGAGTCTCTTCACTGTATTAGTAGTGTTGGTAAAGGATACTAGAGCAGTTGCTGTACTGTGTCCTCGTCTGAAGCCATATTGGGTTGAGGTAAGTAGTTGGCCGTGGTTAAGGTAGTCAAGTATTTGTTTATATATACATTTTTCTAGGATTTTGGAGAGGGGAGACAGAATGGAAAAATGATGTCATTGGATTTACCTCCTTTATGTAGAGAGGTTATAATTGATTTTTTTCCAAAGGGCTGGGACATAGGTTACAGAGATGGACCTATTTATGAGGATACTAATAGGGTGGGAATAGCGTTAGCAGCAAGTGTTAGGTACTCAGATGGGAGGTTGTCAGATGAAAGAGAGCATGGTTTAACTTTATATAGTAGGCGCTGTATATAATTAGTGGGGGGTTTAATCTTAGGGTTAGTGGTGAGGTTGTAGATTGGGTGTTTTGAGAAGAAGGAGAGGAGTAGGAGTGGAAGAATTGGATGAATCATAAGAAGATGGGTTATTAGTTGTGGAATCTGTACTGGAAGGTTTATTTGGACTACTGTCTGTTAGCAAAACTTTCTACAATATGTGTATTAAATATCTCTGTTATTTGGACTATGTTAGGAATATTTTACAGAAAGTGTGTATTAAATATCTCTATTTGAGATGGGGGTTTTTTTCAATGAAAGAGGCTGGATTTTGTTTTGTACTTGGGATAAGCAATGATGAAATGGTAGACCACATTTTTTAGGGCTGTTTTTAAGTACTGTTTTTTGTCAGTGGTAATAAGTTTCTTAGCTTGATTGCGTAATTGTCTATAGATTTGTAGGGTTTAGTCATTTTTTTTCAGACATTCCTTCCAGGCTTTGTCTCTATTAATTAGTGACTGTTTAGTTGACTTTATAAGCCAAGGTGCATGACTGATTTTGTTTGTACGAAGTGGGGCTAGGCTGTTTAGGGTATCTAAAATAGTTTGTTGAAATGGTTGACTGCCTCGTCTGTGGGTAGTGTTTTTAGGATGGACCAGTTTAGTGATTTTAGAATTTCGGTGAAGAGTTGTTGATTAAATTTAGTTAGGTTTCGGGAGATTTTATAGCTGTGGGTTCTGGATGAGAGGGATGTAGTCCTGTAGGTATGAGCGGGTAGGTGGTCACTTAGTGTCTGGGAGGGTACTTGAGTTAGAATATTATTTAGTAGGGTCTATGACCAGAAACCAATCTAGAATGGAACTGTAGTTCTTACTTTTGTGAATTGTAGTGGGAGATGTGATGAGTTGAGTAAAACCAGATAGATTTAGACTATTGGTTGGGTAGTCAGTTTGTTGACATCACCTATAGTAATAGTTTCATAAAGGATGTTTTGGTACATCCAAGATAATCTGTCTTCTAGTATGAGGTAGTTATGGCCAGGTGGTATGTATATTACCGTTACACAAAGTTGTTTGGTTTTATTAAGGATATGAGAATTTCTGTGCTATTGGTCTTAGGAATGGGTTTGGAGTAGGGTATAACTATATAGGAGGAGAGGTAAATTAGGGCCACCCCTCCAGCTTTTTGTGGGTTCTGTCTGATATCTTATTATATTTTAACCTGGGGGAAGTATTTCTGTGTATTGGATATGTGGTTTTAGTCATGTCTGTGTTGCTGCAAGTATATTGGGGGTGTACTGGGATAGCCATGCATGGAAATCTGTTAGTTTATTACACATGCTCCAGAGATTTAGAGTCACCAGATGTAGAGTATTGGAAGAGGAGATGTAGTGGACATAAGATTTTGAATTAGGTCCAGGGTTTGGATGAATATCACCACATAGGGATAAGCCAAGTGATATGTTTAGAAGTAGTAGACTTCTCTTTTGGCAGAAACTTCCCAAATTACTACTATGAGTTGAATTTCAAAATCCCAGATACGAACATGAGGTTGACCATTCTCATGATTGACACTGTCCTGCTGTGTGACAACTCTGACTTTCAGGATGAGCAGCCAGTGGGTCCGGTCAGCTCTGCACTTGCTAACTTTTTGGCACTCTTCAGCTCTTGCTTTTTTGCAGGCATTCTGAGAATGGTGGAAAGTGGCAGAATGCCAGTGTAGGATTCTGGCATTTGTCATGGATGATGCTGACCGGGCATGGTACATTTAGTTGTGTATATGCGATACACTAGATTTTGGATGCAAATGTTATCTTTCACATCCTTGCACTTTGTAAGCAAGTCTTTACTTTAAAAACTCAGAGTTTATTTGTACGCTATAGTTTTTTGTGAAGTGCAGTTGTACAAGGCTGAGTTTTTTTATATTTTCAATGCTGAGTCTAAATTTAATTTTATGTAAAGTGTGTCTTCTTTTCAAAAGAGCATGCACAATGCATAAATTACTGAAACAAACTGGGAATAAAAATATGTTGATTTCTTTTTTGGCAGGAACTTCCCAAATTATTACTATGAGTTGAACTTCAAAATCCCAGGTACGAACATGACGCTGACCATTCTCATGATTGACACTGTCCTACTGTGTGGCAACTCTGATGACTTTCAGGATGAGCAGCCAGTGGGTCCAGTCAACTCAGCACTGGCTAATTCTCAGTTACGGTGGATCAAGAGGAAGTTGGCCAAGTCCCAGGCAGATTACCTTGTTGTGGCTGGCCACTACCCAGTATGGTCTATTGCAGAACATGGTCCAACTAAGTGCCTAGTGAACAAACTGCAACCGCTGTTGAACAAATACAGAGCCACAGCTTACTTCTGTGGCCATGACCACAACCTGCAGGTAAGAGTCATTGTTCTTACTGAAACATGCTGTGTAGTGATTCTAGCTGGCAGAATGTATTCAGTTTTCAAGACAATAACTGAACCTGTAACTCTGAAGAATTGACCTATTTCTTACTGTCATTTTCTTTGTCTCTTTTTGTGGGTTATGCATTTATTTCTGTAGACTGCAGCTTACATTCTTGTCCCTTTGTTTGTGTTTGGAGATGAGTTGTGCTAAACTCTGCACAGTGCCCTGATATCTTCACTGGCATTAGTTATTTATGTACTTTAGAATTCTTGACTACAGATGATTTTTTTTAATACAACACATGCTGATGCAAAGAAGCTGATACAAATTATCAACTGTTGAGTCCGTAGAAACTCTTAAAGGAACATCAACATCCTTCTTGGGGGGTGGAGTGTAAGACAATGGTATGCCAATCCTGTTTTCTCTCTTTGGGGAGAATGATTGCAAATCCCTCTGGGAGTACTGGAAGTAAAATGACCATGATCATCAAGTAGAATGACGAGGAGATAACCAGTAAGAAAGGAGAGACTATAAATAAGTCCACTGAATAAGATACTGCCAAGACTCTAATTAGTGTATAATGAAATGATCTGATGTCAATTTTCATTCTGTCCTCATCTGTGGGATTCTGATCCAATCCTCTAATCTGACTCGGCCATTACTATAGCTTGTGGCCACCAAAAAGCCCTTGAGTTCCTCCCTACCCATAATGCACCCTCCTCTAACATACCTCAGATCTTGTCTGCTGCTTCGTGAGTAAGATGTGGTCACCATTTCAGCGCTTGAGTTATATTTGAGAGAAGTTTTCTTCGGTTTATATTATAATTTCCTTTTCCTACTACAATAATTGTAATTCTTCTTACCATAGTTGGTGTTTACCAGTAACCTTTATACCATTGTTGGTATCTTATCTATATAAAAAGCAAAAAAAAAAAAAATATATATATATATATATATATATATATATATATATATATATATATATATATATATATATATATTTCTTTACTTCTTTCATTTGTGTAGTTTTTTTTCTGTAGCCAAGCAGAATGTCAGAAAAAGGCCCTTCGGTTTACCTGTATCAGATGAACATTCTGTCTTTGTATACTGTCTAGATCCTGATCAACTAAAGGGTTCAGCATTTGTCAAAATTTTAATCCTAAGGCTATTGCTGACTGTAAAGACAAACTCATTCTGAAAGGGTTGCTTCCAACACCCTTTTCTGCGCAGTTACTGGAGCTCAACCCACCAAATCAAAATCTAAGGAGACTTCATTAAAATCTCCCAAACTGTCAAGATCTTCAACTCCTCCTCTTTCTTTGGAGCCTCCCAAGTAAAAGCAGAAGTCTTATTCAAAGACTTCCTTGACAGTTTCAGTGCCGGATCAGACAACTCCTTCAGCTCGGAGCACCTTGGGTCCAACTGTTTTACCTAGGACTAGGTACTCTCCTGCTGTAGACCCAGGACCATCCAGAGCTCCATCTCCATTTCTGAAACTTAGACACTCAGCTCCCCATCCTTGGCATTCTTTCAGTCTTCCAGAAGTCTGACCGAAGCCGATGTGGACAGGATGATGAGGTTTCTCAAGGCACAGATTCGGATGGGAGCTATTCCGGCTCCTACCACTACGGGTCAGAAAGTCCATCCTTCTGTCACTCTACCAGTAATAGCTCCTTCTCTGATCCAACCCATCATTTCAGAACCCTTGGAACTGAGTCTTTGGGGTCCATCTGTTTCGGATCCAAAGATGGTTTTATCTTCTAATCTGTGGATATCTGAGTACACCAGCTCCGATTTCCTTGGAGCCAGAAGGCTCTCTGAGCCAAAAGGGTCATGTTGGATCCAAGGTGCTGGAGTCGACTGCAAAGTTTTCAGAGCTGTCTCTACCCCTCGGAGCCTTGGCACTGGATAGCTTGGGCTCTGACTTCAGTCTCTGAATGCCTTCTGGACAAAAGGAGTCAATGGGCCAGAAGCCCGACCTTTTGATTCCATCGTCTTCTTCTTTCTCCCCAGACATTTCCACCTTTGAAGTGGTGAAGACAGTTTTCTCCGCTCCAGTAGAGTGGACAGACATCCTACACCCTCAGATATTGCTTCTTTATTCTAGATGTCTCTTTGCCTTGGGCCACATCATTCTATGCCACAGGAACAGCCAGCCCAGAGTCTCCAGACCACCAAGCAGGGTTTTACTTTCTCTTCCAATACTTGAACAGAGCATCCCACCAAGGAAGTATCTAGGAAGAGGAGGTGCAAAAGGAGGCACTTCAACTCCCCCCAGGAGTTAGTCACAGAGGATACTGATTTTAATGAATGGGAGGGGTCCCAATGATTACCTGCTGAATATGTCTCATTTGGAAACATGCTTGAGAGCCTTAAAAACAGAGAGGTGGCTGGTGCTCTGATAATCCTTCCCCAGAGGCGTTAGTATTCTTAGAGGCCTTTGGAGCTGGCCTATCTCCTGGGTTACTCCACCCACCATTGACTTGATTTCTAGGCTGGTGTGGAAGGGGCCTGACTCAATTGAGCCAATCCCCAAGAGACCAGATCAGATTATGGCTCCACCAGCAGGTAAGGAATTCTGGACTAAGGGGATGCTGTGGTTGTAACGGTGGTCACCAGAAAGGAACTTGCTGAGCAGATTTTCTCTACCCATCCCACTAACAGGGAGTTTAGGGTGTTGGACAGATTTGGGAAGCGTGTGTATGTTTCAGCGACCTTTTACTACTGCTGTGGCTCAATCTACTGTCGCTTCACAGTTGGCTACCCTTCAATCAATTTCAGATTCGTCCATGAGGTTTGTCTCACATGCAGCTGAAGGTGCCTCAAGCAATATCAGGAGGCATACTTGGATGTGCTTGTGTGATGTTGTGGAGCCCTTCAAGTAGTCATTCATCAATGCACCTTTCAACGGCAGTTCGTTGTTTGGCCTGAAAGTGAAGGACACACACTGCAGGTGTGAAGAAGATGGAAAGACTCTTTCTGCACTTGGGGGTATGTTCTGCAACCCCACCCCCAAAAGATCCTTTTCCAGGAATCAGTGAAGATATGGAAAGATGAGGTTTAGGAAGTCCCAGGGTCCTTTCCAAGATCCACATGAAGATGGCTTCCCCAGAGGCAGGGGGGGGGGGGACTCGAATAGATGATGACACCCACGAGACAGAGGAGGCCCACAAAACCAAGGGTCTAGCGATTCCCTATCAGCGTTCCTGAAAGAAGACCCAATTCTTCACATCTGGAGGCAATTGAGGGTTGACTATCTTTACACCAGAGAGCCTGTCTAGAAATAACAAAAGATACATGGGGTGCAAAAGATTATTTCCAGGGGTTATATAATTACCTTTTACCTGCCACCCCCCCCATACAAAATTCTAAATGTTCCACCTGTCAAAGGAAAGCAGCAGCACTAGAAATACAAAAGCTGCTAGAAAGTCATCCAAGAGGTCCCACCAGACCAGATAGAATCTGGAACTTACTCAAGATTCCTTTTAGTGCCAAAGAAAACGGGACTGGAGACCACTTTTGTATCTCAGTGACTTGAACAAATCAGTTCAACACACAAAGTTTTGGATGGTCACGGTTCAGTCCATTCTGCCTTTCTTAGGCAAGGATGACTGGATGTGCTCAATGCACCTTCATGTTGCGTACTGTCACATAAAAATGAACAGACAATCCTTCCAGCTGGGAGCCAGTCATTATCAGGTCAGAGCACTACCCTTTGGTCTTACCAGAGCCCCCAGGATGTTCAAGTGCATGGCAGTGGTAGCAGCTCACTTGAGACTGCAGGGATGCTGAGTGTTTCCATGTCTAGACAACTGGCTTGTTACCGCCCTGACCAGACATCTACTAACAAAAGCAAGAATTTAGGTTCTTCATATTTGTTCTCATCTAGGGATAGCTATAAAATGTTAAGTTGTCTATCTCGCCTTCATTCTTGCTGGATGGGTTCGGAGCTGAACCTCAGCTCCAACTCGGCCACTCTAAAAGCTCGAGAGCTAGTTCCACCGGCTCGAGGCTCCCCTATATCCCACAATGCTAGGCGGTAACTCCTCAGATCTCATTTGCCGCTATAGCGATCGAGGTGCTCTTCAACCGGCTCATCAGGTTAGTTGCTAAGACTAAGTTTAATCTTAGATAGACCCCCTTTTAAGTCAGTTTTTCTTCATTATTTTCTAAATTAGGTAGTTTCCTACAATCCCTTTCTAAATTTTTCCCCTTTTCCAAAAAAACTCACTAGAGTTCTTCCCTTGGGCTTTTAGGCCTAGTCCCTCCCTTCCTAGTAGTTGGAGTGACTGTGTTTTTTCCTGTAGGGATTTAATTTAATTTAATTTAATTTAATTTTTCAATAAGTGTAATCGGTGTGTGTGTGTGAATGTGTGATTACAATTTTCTTCTTTAGAGATGTCTAAAGAATCAAAGGTATCAGGCTTTAAGAAGTGTGACTCGTGCTGTCAGAAGATGTCTCTGACAGACGGTCACACTTCTTGTGTATAATGCCTGGTACCTTTGCACCTGCAGGACTCATGTGCTGTTTGCCATGGTTTCAGCCCTAGAGTCCTGCAGGAGCGTAAAAATAAGCTCATTCTAAGGGGCTTATTGAAGCCTGAGGGTCCCCCGACTCAATCTTCGGGGAAACCCTCAAAGCCTACCAGACCATCGGCTCCGGTATCTGAGTCGTCTTCTGGGGCTTCGAAAGCTGTTCGAACATCGGCGCCGGCTGGAGCCGATGATTCTCAGACACATGTCTCTACTATTTCCTCTGCTCCGGCCGGAGCCGAGGTAGATACCGGTAAGTCGGCTCCGTTCAGATTGTCGGAACCGACCTCCAGAAAAAGGTCCCGGTCACCGTCTATCGGCTCCGTTCATTCGGCTCCGGCATCACCTTTGTTGTTTGAATGGAGCCATAGATCTCACTCCTCTAGGTTGTCGAGACTATCAGATCATGACCTTCAGAGGGTAGTGAGTCGACTTCTTAAGTCCGAGGCACTGGCCCAGATGCTTCAAAGCCCGACTCAACAGTCGATGGCTAATCCCATCACTCAGAATGTTCCTCCTCTGACTCCTTTGAGTTCGGAGCCGGGGCGGCTCGGACCCGAGACTGTGGCTGCGTCAGAACCGATACCGTTGTCTTCAGTACCGTTGTCTGCTCCGATATCTTCCTTGGAGGAATCTCGGCGCCGGACTTCCCTCGTCGGCTCCGAGGGGGCGAGTGGCATCGGACCCTTGTCCGACCCCGCTCTCCCTCTCGGTGCTTCGGCGCTGGTGAGTTCGGCTCCATCGGCCTCGGAGCCATCGCTGTCGGTGCCGGGGGAGGTTTTCAGCTTTTCGGAGCGGAGACCTCTGGCTCTGCCTGACAGGGGTGCCTTCGAGGTCATGAGGAGCATGTTAGAACCTGGTTCAACCCCACAGTCGGCTCCATCTGCCCCTCCCTCCACGGTGCCTCCGGTGATTTCTGCTCACTCCCTCATCCCGGATCGTAGAGAGCCAGCTCCTCAAGTATCCCCAGTGGGGATCTCCTCCTCTTCCGAGGCCTCTCCTGACCCGGTAGGAGAGCCTCCTAGGAAGAGGCAGTGCAAAAGGAAGCACATCGACTCCCGTGAGTCTGTCATCTCTGACACTGATTTAGAGGATTCTGAAGGTTCCCCTCGTTCCCCCTCTGAAGATGCCTCTTTTGCAGACATCCTCGAGATCTTAAAACAGAGGGGGAATTGGCCAGCCCTCAACCCTTCAGAGGATGAATCGGTGTATCTTGAGGCGTTTGGCTCTCGCCCTTCCACCTCCTGGGTGTCCCCTCCCTTTGACCCCCTTATGCAAGTGGTGGCAAAGAAGGCCTGGACGGCTCCTGACTCTGTGGAACCCACCCCCAGGAGACCATCAAAATTTATCACTGCCCCCAAGGACAAAGAATTTTTGACCAAAGGCGTCTCTGTGGATGCTATGGTGGTGGCGGCGGCCACCAAGAAGGAGCTAGCTGATCCTTCAGTGCCTGTCCATCCTCCTAACAAGGAGTCTAGGACTATGGACAGGTACGGGAAGCGGATGTTCTCGTCAGCGACCGTTTCTATGCGCTCGCTGAATTACCTGTGTCATTTCACTCATCTCCAGAGAGATTTGCTCAAGGAAGTGAGCGAAATGTTAAAGGATCCAACAGCTGCAGGTTTTCAGGATAGGATGAACTCTCAGCTGGCGACCCTCAACTCAATAGTTAACTCCTCCATGTGCCTCCTTTCGTATGCGGCGGATGGAGCGAGTAGAGCGGCAGGTACAGGTGTGGCCTTACGTCAGCACGCCTGGATGCGGCTATGTAATTTTGCGGACCCTTTCAAGGCATCCTTCACTAACACCCCGTTTGATGGATCATCCCTCTTTGGTCCTCAAGTGAAGGAAACCCTGACTAGGTGCGAGACTGAAGGCAAGACTCTCTCTGCCGTGGGAGTCCGTTTTTCTACTCCTTCTAGGCCTTACCCCAAAGGCCAGAAGGGGGGGAAAGATGTGGTTTCGCAAACAATCTCAGGGAGATTTGCCTGATGCACAGAGTCAGTTCCCCTCTAGAGGCAGAGGGGGGAACAATAATGGTAGACGCCGTCCTAGAGGCAGAGAGGGCCCGCAGAATCAGGGCAGTCGAGAAACCTTCTCCGACAAGCCCTTTCAGCATCCCTGAGGGGTTGCCCGACTGTCCACCTTTGGAGGCAGTCGGGGGAAGATTATCTCTGTACCCAGAAGCCTGGCTATCCCTAACTCAAGACAAGTGGGTACAGTCTATCATTTCCGAAGGCTACAGAATCCCATTCTTTCTCATTCCAAAGCAATCCAAAAAATCCCTTCTAGACATTCCACCCAAGTCAAAGGGAGCAAGCAGCACTAGAAATTTCAAAGCTGCTTGCAAAAAGAGCCATTCAACCAGTTCCAGCAGACCAACAAGGATCCGGAATCTACTCCAAATTGTTTTTGGTTCCAAAGAAAACAGGGGACTGGAGACCCATTTTGGATCTCAGCAACTTGAACAAGTTGGTCAAGAAAACAAAATTTCGGATGGTCACGCTGCAGTCCATTCTACCCCTTTTGGGGCGGGACAACTGGATGTGCTCTATAGATCTCCAGGATGCGTACTATCACATCAGAATGAGCCGACGCTCCAGGAGATTCCTCCGCTTCAGGCTAGGAACCAGTCATTTCCAATTCAGGGCCCTGCCCTTTGGACTCACTACAGCCCCCCCGAGTGTTTACCAAATGCATGGCAGTGGTCGCCTCTCATCTGAGACGACAAGGATTCCAAGTTTTTCCGTATTTAGACGACTGGCTCCTTACAGCCCCCACCAAGCATCTTCTGCTTCTTGCCAGAGACTGCACTTTTCACATGTCAAACACTAGGCATTTCAATAAATTACGAAAAGTCTGTCTTGTCGCCTTGTCGTGTTATTACCTTCATAGGCGCAAATCTAGACACAGTCAACATGTCAGCCACACTCACAGAGCAGAGAATAGCAGACATACACAGACAAGTCTCCCTTGTCTTGCAGAGCAACAAGATCAAAGTCAGACTGATCCTGAAGGTCTTAGGGATAATGGCGGCTGCTATCCCTCTCCTCCCTTTAGCCCGATTTCACATGAGAATCTTACAATGGATGCTCTTCACACAATGGTCATACCAACAACTTCCAATGTCCCATTCCATTGCGATAACACAATCGTGCAGGAATCATCTTTCTTGATGATCACATCCCCCCAGCTCTTCCTGGGGAGACCCTTTGTTCCTCCCCCTCCGGTTGCTACACTGACAACGGACGCCTCCCTGATCGGGTGGGGGGGGACATTACCAGGGGAGGACGGTCCAGGGCACGTGGCAACCTTTCGAACGCCACTTGCACATAAATGTTCTAGAGATGAGAGCAGCGCTTCTAGCGTTGCAAGCCCTACAAGACTCTCTTCCCAAAGGAACTATAGCAATTCAGACGGACAATATGTCTGTAGTGTGGTACATCAACAAACAAGGCGGAACCAGATCCTACCCCCTATGTCGAGAGGCACTCAGACTGTGGCAATGGGCGATTTCTTCTCAGCGGTTTCTGTTAGCAACGCACATTCCCAGGAAGTCCAATGTGATTGCGGACAAATTGAGCAGAGCTATTCTCATGCCTCACGAGTGGTCCCTGAAGAATTCAGTGTTGGAGAAAGTTTTTCGAAAGTGGGGCTGGCCTTGCTGCGACCTTTTCGCTACTCCCCAAAACAGCAAGTGCGACGATTTTTTCACCCTCTTTCCCCAACCAGGCCACCCCAGCAGAGACGCTCTAGTCCACGATTGGCCCCGGGGACTTCTGTATGCTTTTCCTCCCTTCCCACTGATATCTCAACTGATACAGAAAGCCATCGCTCAGAAAGCTTCAATGATCCTCATTGCCCCTTACTGGCCTCGACAGGTTTGGTTCCCATTTCTTCACCGTTATCTGTTGGAGCAACCTTGGCATCTGGACCCAGTTCCAGACCTCTTGACCCATCAGTCGGGTCAGTTGCACCACTCCCTCCCTTCTCTGAACCTCACAGCGTGGTTCCTCCAATTCCAACTCTAGCCAGGCTTCCTCTAATATCTCACTCAGTTCGAGATATTTTGATAGCCTCTCATAAATCTTCCACTCGGAAAATTTATCATAGTAAGTGGAAACGTTTTTCCTGTTGGGCACATTCAAAGGATATAGATCCTTTCACCGCTTCCATTCAATCAGTTTTAGACTTTCTAGCCGAACTTTTCCACTCAGGTTCGTCTCCGTCTACCATCAAAGTTCAATTGGCAGCAATATCGAACTTTCATGTTGGGGTCTCAGAGTCCTCTATTATGTCTCACAAACTCTGCAAAGCCTTTTTAAAGGGAGTTTTTCTCCTCAAACCACCTATCAGGGATCCTCCTCCTCAATGGGATCTCAACTTGGTTCTAGCGTCCTTAATTCTTCCCCCCTTTGAACCTGCGGCTTCATGCTCAATGAAGTTACTATCTTGGAAAACACTCTTTTTGGTAGCTATTACTTCAGCCAGAAGAGTCTCTGAACTCCATGCTCTGTGTAGTCGATCCCCTTATCTCTTGTTTCATAAGGATAGGGTGTCCTTACGTACTAACCCATCCTTTTTGCCTAAGGTAGCTTCACCGGCAAATTTGAATCAAACCATTGATCTTCCAGTGTTCTTTCCTAACTATTCGAACAGATCAGAACAAAAATTACATTGGTTAGACGTTCATCGCCAACTTAGGTACTATTTAGACAGGACCAAACAATTCAGGAAGTCTGACCAACTGTTTGTCTCCTATGCAGAAGGTAGAATGGGCCTTCCAGTTTCTAAGGTATCTCTTTCTAGATGGCTTACTTCGTTGATCACCTTTGTGTATGAGATCAGACATCAACAGTTGCCAACCAAACCCAGGGCTCATTCAACTAGAGCTTTAGCCACATCTATAGCTTTCCAAGACAGACTGCCTATTGATTCGATTTGTTCTGCAGCTACTTGGGCTTCTCCCCATACTTTCATTTCTCATTATAAGTTGGACTTGGCCTCTAGGGACCGAGCCAACTTTGGTTCCACTGTACTCAAGAGTCTGTTCCGATAGGCCACCCGGGACAAGGTGCTAGGGACGCGGTCCCATCCAGCAAGAATGAAGGCGAGATAGACAACTTAACATGTAGAAGTTATGTACCTACCATAACGTTCCATGTTAGTTGTCTTCTTCTCGCCTTCTTTCTTGCGTCCCACCCTCCTTCCCCCTAGCCTGGACAGACCTAGAGGACTTTGTTTTGTGACCTTTTTATCCTTTTCCATATAATGGAATTTTTCTAGCTGGGCCTAGCTTACAAACGAGATCTGAGGAGTTACTGCCTAGCATTGTGGGATATAGGGGAGCCTCAAGCCGGTGGAACTAGCTCTCGAGCTTTTAGAGTGGCCGAGTCGGAGCCGAGGTTCGGCTCCGAACCCATCCAGCAAGAAAGAAGGCGAGAAGAAGACAACTAACATGGAACGTTATGGTAGGTACATAACTTCTAATTATGAAAAGTGTCAGTTAACATCAGCTCAGACCTTGGAATTCATAGGATCAGTCTTAAATACGATATCAGTGACAGCTTCTCTTCCTCTCTCAAGAGTACATACCATCAGATTCCAGGTCAGGAAAATAATCCACAGTACCAAACTTTCAGCCTGGTTGATCCTTCAAGCCTTGGGGTCAATTTCAGCTGCCATAATCTTAGTTCCACTTGCAAGATTTTACATGAGAATTCTTCAGTGGATGCTAGCAACTCATTAGTCGATTCTTTAACAGCACATATCAGCACAAATAAGAATCACTCAGACATGCAAGAGGTAACCCCTGGTGGTGGATTCAGTCAGATCAGGCCCTAAAAGGCCATCCTATCATTCTCCCTCAACCCAAGAGCATATTGATCACGGATGCTTCCCACACTGGGTGGGGGGCACTTCCTGGGGAAAACAGTAAAAGGCACTTGGTCCCCTGAAGAGGCCACTTTGCATATCAGTGTGTCCTAGCAATGAGAGTACTGCTCTTAGTGTTGCAGGCCTTCTAGAAAGCTCTGCCTTTAGGGACAATTGCAATTCAAACATACAATATGACAGTGGTTTGGTACATCAACAAACATGGAGGAACCAAATTTTACCCCTGGTGTCGAGAAGCCCTCAGAGTGTGGCAATGGGTGATCTCACCCAACCACTTTCTCACAGCAGTGCACATTCCTGGGAAGTCCAGTGTGATAGCAGACAGTTTGAGCAGGTCCATTCTTCTACTTCATGAGTGGCCTCTCAACATGAAAGTGACAGAAATGATTTTCTGTCAGTGGGGCCAGCCTTGCTGTGATCCTTTTGCTTCTTCCCTAAACAACAAATGCAGCTGCTACTTTGCCCAACCCCCCCCCCCCTGGAGAATCACTGAGGGATGTTCTTCTACACAATTAGCCCCCTGCTGTACTTTGATTACCCAGCAATATCCCTAATTTCTACAGAAAGCTGCCAGGTTGAAGAGCAGTGTCATCTTTATTGCGCCTTACTGGCCGTGGCAGATTTGATTCCCCTTCCGTTGCTTTATCAACCTTGGATTCGGTTTCCGATTCTAGACCTCCTGTCTCACTCGACCACTATGATTCATCCAGATATCTCAAACCTCAAGCTGACAGCGTGGTTTCTCCAATTCTGTTAATAGCCAGACAACCAGTGCTCTCTCTAACCCTGTCTGTCATATTCTTTTATCTTCCCATAATTCTACAAGAAAACTTTACACAAGTAAATGAAAAAGATTTATTTACTAGGCACAACAAACATATTGACACTTTCTTAGCTCCTATACATAGTATACTTGAATTTTTGGCATCACGTTTAATGATGAAGCTAGCTCTTCCACAATCAAGGTTCAGTTAGCAGCAATTTCTAATTTTAATATTGGATTTGCAAATTCTTTTGTGGCCTCTTCTAAACTTTGTAAGGCATTTTTGAGACTTATTCTCCTGCTAAAACCCCTCGTACAAAGATCCTACTCCTCCATGTGATTTGAACTTGGTACTGCAGCCCTTAATTCATTCTCAGTTTGAACCAGCAGATAATTCTGATCTTAAGTTCCTGACCTGGAAAACTCTTTCTAGTGACCATTACTTCTTCTAGAAGAGTTTCTGAACTTCAAGCATAGTCTTCTAAACCTTCCTATTTGGTCTTCTATAAGGATAGAGTCACTTGACATACCAGTGCTTCCTTCCATCCTAAGGTGGTGTCAGAATCCAGTGTTAACCAGTCCATTAATTACCAGTCTTTTTTCCTAAATTTACAAAGGTAAATGTATGCTGCATTTATTGGAAGTCCACAGACAATTACGTTTTTACTTACATAGAACAAAGGAAATCAGAAAAACAGATAAATTATTTGTGTCCTTTACAGACCAAGTTGGAAAACAAGTTGCAAATGTAACCATAGCCAGATGGCTGATGGATTGCATTTCATTCATTTACAAGTCAGGTCTAACTTTAACAAAACCTTTAAGAGCCCATTCAGCTAGTTCCACGGCAACTTCTTCAGTTTCTGTCTAAGGCTTCCATGGATGACTTATGTGTAGCTGCAACTTGGGCCAATCCTCATACCTTTATCACTCATGACAAACTGGATCTGGTCTCGAGGGGAAGTGCAGCCTTTGGCTCAACTGTGCTCAGGAATATCCTTTGAGTCCACCCGGGAATTTAGATAACTGGGGACTCTGTCCCAACAGTTGAGGATAGAATGAAAATTGACAACATCAGATAAAGAAGTTATCTACTTACCATAACGTTCCATCTGTGTTGTCTTTCCTCAACTTGCCACATAACCAACTTGCATCCTTTTTCATTATGGACTCCTGGGAGAACTAGAGATTATTAGAACATCGCTGTGTCCCATGTTGAGCTCCAGATAATGGCTTTTTCTGTCAAGAATATTATATTAATATTTCTTTCTTTATATCAGCCAGCAAACAAGATCTGAGGTATGTTAGGAGTTAGTGTATTATGGGTAGGGAGGAGCTCGAGAGGTTTTTGGTGGCTACTGATGTGAATCCAACAGTTGAGGAAGAATGAATATGGACAACACAGATGGAATGTTATGGGAAGTACACAACTTCTTTTTTCAGACAGCTGCCTGTAGAAGAACACAGGATAAATAAGGTTCGTAGCAGGCCAACAAAGTTGTTAGTGAGTTGGAATCACAGGTCTCACAAGTTTGGTGAATATATGTTCTCAGAAAGAACAGAGTGGGAAATTAGAATTAGTGAGAAATAAAGCAGTTGATGCACTGTCTTTCACTGGAACAGATGTTTTGATTCTGTGAGAAGAAAGTAGCTTATAGGCAACTTAAATAGTAGCTTCTTCACAGAAAATATAGTGGCTTGATAAAATTGATTGATCATCAGTTTGTCAGCACTTGTTTTCCAGCACACACACAGCAGTGACAGTTAAATGTCAACAAATGAAAAAACATGTAAGAAATGGGAAACTACTGCATGTGAATCTCCAGTTAATTAACTGTCTTAATTGGCAGGTCTCCTAGTTGCATGACGTAGAATCTACTTGTGCTAGTCTGTGTGTGTGCATGTATGTGTATATCTATATAGTATATTTATATGATCATAGGAAGTTACTAGGCTAATGGCCCAAGGGCCCTTACAAGTCCAGCCAAATTTTACCCTTGTTATCATGATCAGCATCTATTGCACCTGTTCAAGAGGGACACAGGTGGAACCTCAGGGGTGAATTTACAGCTACCCATCCAATCGTCCAGACTGTGTTTGAAGAGGGCCAGTGAGGTGCTCTGTTTGATGTGAACTGGGAGTCTATTCCAAAGGTGTGGTAACCTCTGGGAGACAAATATGTCCCTCAAGCAGGTTCTGTTGTCACATACCAGGTTTAGGTCTTTAGAGTGAGTAACCCATATGCCATTTGACTTGTGGATGTGCAGCATTTCCAATAAAGTGGGGTCACAGATTGCATTATATGTAAGGCAGAGATCGCTTCTGAGTTGTCTGTATGAAACAGAATAAAGTGATTGTGATTTCAGCCAGTCCACCTAGGATAGCTGCTGAAGACCTTGAATTTTCTTTGTGAGGAACCTTTGTGGTCTCTCCAGTTGCTGCAGGAGCTTTGAAAGGTACATGCCAAAAGGGGCATTGTACTCAATTTTTGGTCCAATGAGTGAAGAGTACAGGGAGGTGATAACTTATTTTTCTCAAGGTAATGCCCTTATTTATGAGGTGAGCTATATAGAATGCCCTTCTTACCACTCTGGAGACATGGTGATCAAAGGCAAAATCGCTGTCAATTTGAGTTCCCAGATCTCTCACCACTGAGTGCATGCTTAGGCTATTGCCATTGATGTGGTAATTTGCAGGAACATCGCTCTTGTCGAAAGGGATGATGATACATTTTTTTGCATTGAGTTTGAGGCCATGGCTTTGGCACCAGTTATTTGTTTGCTCAAGACCTTATTGAAGGATGTTGACATTGTTTGGAGATTCTATGACTGCATCCAGTTTGTAGTCATCAGCAAACTGTCAGCCACAGTAACTTGGTTTTAGCTTATACTTCGGGGAAATAGGTTCCAAACAGTACAGGTCCTAGAACTGATCCCTGTGGAACACCACTGGTAACAGGTCTGCTGTTGGAGATGGATTCTCCTATTTTGACTGTATAGGTTCTGTCAGAGAGCCAGTTTGCAATCCACCTTATGATAGAAGGGTTGATGTCTAGCTGGGAGAGTTTGTCATTGATGCCAGAGAGAGGGACAGTATGAGATGCCTTGGCCAGGTCCAGGTAGGCTGTATGCACAGATTCCCCCTCATCCAGGGCCCTTGTGACTATCCTGAAGTCCACCAGATTTAACTAGCATGACCTCCCCTTGACAACTCCAAACTGGGTAGGATCTAGTGTTTGGAGATTCCATAATAATTCTCTCCATGGCCTTGCAGATAAGGCTAGTCAGGCTAATAGGTCAGTAGAAGCACCACCTTTGTGCAGGGGCGTAACGGTGGCCGTTTTACATTCAGCTGGGATGATGAAGCCATTACTTAGACTAATTGAAAAGAGTGGCCAATGGCGATGCCAATTCTTGTTTGAGCCTATGTAGGATGCAGCCTGGGATATATTATCAGGTCCCATTGATGCTGTGTTTTTGGCCTTAGAGAGGGCATTTACAGCCGCTCTTTAGAGGTACAACATAGGGGATGGGTGATAGGGATGTCATGAGGTACTTGTGGTGGGAACGGGGGAGTGAAGTTTTCACTAGATTGTTTTTATATATATATATATTTATATATATATATATATATATTTATATATATATATATATATATATTTATATATATAGTTTAAATATATGTATGTATATGTAAACATTACTGCAGATATAGTTGTGGGTGTGGAGACTTGCTCCTTGTTGACGTTGAGTGTCATTGTTTTGAGTTGCGACCTCATAAGGTTTTACACATTTTAGGTTCACTTAATTGTGTCTTTTAAATGTTACATGATTATTCATAGTAATTGTATAACACACACCTTAGAGGGGCTGTACCACCCTGTACTCCCAAACTTTCCTAGATGTACAGCAGCTGTGGCACCAGGAGATTAATGTGAAATTCCCAACACGCTACCTGTGGTAGTGGTGCTGCGGTAGCATTGTCGCCACACAGCAAGACGTTGTCCCGTTCGATTTTCAGCTAGAGCGTCTTCTGTGTGGAGGCATGCGTGAATGGGTGTACCTTCGTTGAAGGTTGTGCATCAGGGCTGGTAACTCGGCACGTAAAAATCCACTACTAAACATTAGTGGACCGGAGTTCCGCTGTGGTGACCCCTAACCAGGATAAGCCGAAAGACACAACAACAACAACCAGCCTTGCCTAATGGAATGCTTTATTTCTAATATAAAGAATTTCTTTTTAGTTGTATAGGCATCTCAGGATTGTGTGTCAATACCCTTTGATAAATAAGAAGACAGAGTACCCTGCCATAAGAATTTTTGTAGGGTTTAGTAGTATGTGATAGTCGAATTTTGGGGATAAGCCTCAACAAAGAAATGTTGATGTTCTTCATAATTGACTGTTGCAGTACTGATGATTGGGATTCCTGCCTGCAGGAGTTTGATGTTCAACCCTTATACCAGTGTTTTTTTTTTTTCCTTCTCCATGCCTAGAAGACTCCTTTCCCTATTACCATGATGGTGTCAGATATAAATCGAAGTGGGTAGGTGCTGTGTTCATATCTTTCTTTCCATAGTTTGAGCATCTCAAGCAAGTTGGCTGCATTGTCAGTCTTTTAAGATGGCATGAAAGCAGAGTTTGCAGATAAGTATCCACCAGGGATTTTTTTTAACTTCGTAGCACTGCTTCCATAGTATTTGGTTATGTAGATATCCGGTACAAAAGTTCATGACTATGTTAAGCTTAGAAAGAAAACCACAAAGAGATTTCTGTAATTTGTGTTTTTTTGCTTTTCTTTTTCATGGAGAAGTACCTGAAGGAGAGGTTTGTTCTGGAACCTGACTAGCCTGTTCAGAGATGGTGACGCCCCCCCCCCCCCCAGGTTTGAAGGGTATTGGTGTTACTGAGGCACCTTTGCAGTCAGTGTATCCAGTGCCTTGCTCAAATGAGGCCTTTGTTGTGACCCCTCCAGAGGTCACTACACCTTCAGCCCCCAGCACATTCTGAGGCCAAAACACATAGTCGTGGACATTGCTGCTCAAGCCTGAGGTTCCAACTTTTGCATTATTCCTGTAGAGGCTGTCATTCCACAATATTTGTCTGGGAAGAAGCTGAAGGGGACCACATTGAGATTTCAGGCATCAATCCACTTCATTAGACCTACAACTCAGAACACAAACATAACCCTAAAGACACCAAAGCCAGAACAGTCATTGGCTAGTTTGCTCTAGACACTGTTGCTAGAGTCTCAGCCTCTATAATTGGGTCTCTACTTGGTATCTTTCAAATTAACCATAATTACATGGAATTTAAGAAATCTAAGCAGCTAGCTTCTGAATAAGCTTTTAATTCTGGGGTATCCCCTGTAAAAAAAAAAAAAAAAAAAAAAAAAGAGAGAGAGAGCCTTCTCCCAGAGGGTATCCAATGCCTCAGATTCAGTTGTGGAATAGTTGGCTTTATAGAAACCAGATATCCACAGCCTCTTGTATAGAATCTAATAGTGGGGACACCCTTTCCTTAGCCTTGCCACTTGAGAATCTTTGTTTTGGAGATGCACATCAGAATTTGAAGGAGACCTTCAACTGGGAGGTTAAGGAGTTCTTCAGACCCAGATTAGGCACAGTTAGTCTCTAGGCTTGCCAAGGCTACTGGACATACCTCCAGTATTAGAAGCCTTGACTTATGCCTTTGACTCTGCATCCTTGCATTCTGATTCCTAGTCCCCTTTTCTTTGGAAACAAGACCCCATTTATAGGATAAATTACTCCTGCAAATGTCTATACAAAAATTGTTTGCTGATTCAGCAATGGTAACCATGAATTCTAGCAAGGTATCCAAAGTGGCTGTATCCATGAATCCAGTTTCAAATTATAGGGACATTAAGCTATTTGTCTGGTTTGGTAAGAAGCCTTATACCTTAGATACCCTGGCCATTAGGGCCCTCTGTTGCAGTCTTGTTAAAGTTTCATCCCTTTGCGATAAGCTGAGACAGAAGGCAGACCAGAGAGAGAGGATAGTGGCCTTAGCAGGGAGATGCATGAACTATGTAACCTCAGTTCTGAGGTTGCCAGGCACTTAATGATATGTGGTTTTGAAACTAGATGCAGTGTGTTGAGCAGCTTCTGTACTCATCAGAGGGTAGAAGACATGCCTGGCTGAGGAGAAGGTGTTAACATAGTTGAAGAATAAGGAAAAAATTGTGTAGTCCATCAAAGACCTTTTTCATTTCCCATTACCTGGATATGTCTGAAATTACCCAAACAAAGTCTGGCCCTTTTTCCTAAATAAATGACCTGAACAGAGCCCCAAAGTGAAAGTAGTAGTAAATGCAGAACTAGTGGCAAAATGACAGTAAAGGTCAGACATGGGGGCCCTCAAAGCTGTCATAACCAGTGGTAGCAGCTATGACTTACAGCACACCCCTTCCCTCTTATCAAAATTTCCACCCAACCATCTTCTTTCTCCCAAGATAAAATAGAAGGAATTCTGGCATTTTTGACAAGTGAAAAGTCAGTACTAAAGAAAAACGGGCACTTCACTTCATACAAAAGGGCTACAGCCTATAATTTCAAAAGAGAACCAATATTTATGGGCATTTCTCTTCCAAAAGATCAGCATCATCTGATGGACCCTTATAGATAACAAAACCTGACAGCACAGGGAGCCATAGAGGCTACTGTGTTAAACTTGCCTTGTTCCAGATAACCTCATTTTATTCATTTTTGTTTTTGGTAAATCTGGATTTTTCATATAGAATTATCCTTTTTGACCCTTTACAATACATGTGTACTCTTGGGAACATGAACAATCAACACTATCTTCTCTATAAGTAGTGTTGAACAGCCTATCATATACATCAAAGATTTGAATGAAGTATGCCAGAATGTGCTACTACAAGGCTTTGAAGAAGTGATGGCTGAAAACAATGTAAATTTAAATATTAAGGAGATGCAGAATACAAAGGTAAACTGGATGTATTTGAACGTAAGATGCAGTTACTTAAATAATTATAGTAGCAGTATCTTAGCTTTGTAGTTTACTTACAAATTAAAACTGTTCCGAGAGGACTACTAATTTCCAAAATGACCACATATCAAAATAAATATCCCGAATTGTTTAAACAATGGCAAGCTATCAATTTGAACTGTTTTATCCAATACATGAAGACTACGAATTTATTTTTTGAGCCTTGAGACAGAATTGAAGATAGAAGTCAAGGACTGCTACAATTAACTAATTACTAGCATCAAATCTAATAGGCATTCTGTGCTATTAAGTGAGATGTAAGATAAGCTGGCAGCTTTTGAAAATAGGCTCATAGAAACAAAAAAGCGGAAGCTAATGAGAGATTACAGTGATTTGAAAATGGGCAATGTGGTTCGTATAGTCCACTCGTGATTGCCATAGGACGAAGGAGGTGGAGTCAGCTCTGATTCAGCAGATGCAGACTAAAGAACCTGTACAGCGAATGGATAAGCTCCCCATTCAACAAAAACAAGTAATTTTATATTCGGTTATTATTAATGCTCTAGACCCTTTGGGTGTTTTTCCATTACCCTCACAACGCAAATGGAAGAACAGCTATTGAAGGTGACTGAAAGGGAGCATAAGAACCAGAGGTCTGGTTACAAGAAATTGATACAGACTGTAGAAGGACAATATGTAAATATGAATGGCTTAGCTTTTAATTTGTCACATTATCAAATGATAGAAAATGAATACCTAGCTTTAAACAAAGGTTTAACATTCATACCAGTAGAAACAGACATCGCCCAGGTCTTACTAGAATTTAAGCTATTTATCAGAAAATTAAATTTGCAAATACTCTTTGGTAATGAGAATGGGATGCCTGAACAAGCGTACAAGAGAACAAGTACGCTTATGCCCATAAGTAGTCCAGTGATTTCAGCATTTGAAATGGCAGTAGAGAATGAACTCTATGATTTATATAAAGAAAAACAAAAAAGGGCATTCCATAATCTTATCAAGGAACAGAATAAAGCTGTACAATCACTAGTGAATAATGCAGACATAATTATTAAAATGGTGACAAGGGAGATGGAGTTGTTCTAAACGTCGATTATTGTAACAATGCAATGTCATAAATGTTAAATGATTATGTACAAATCACGAAAAGGGAAGTTAAGAGAATAATTAATGATAATTCAGCGGTGTATAGTATGCACTTAAATGGAAACATTTCTGTAGAAATATTGGAATATTTATATACATAATCATCACAGATACCAGTAATGTACGGTGCACCCAAAATACATAAGTCCCTAAGTAACCCACCTATGCGACCTATAGTGTCAGCGAGAGGACAGTTTACTAAGCCTATCTCTAAATATTTAGAAGGATGATTAAAGATTAGTATTGCAAAATCAAAAACTATAATAAAAGATGCATCTGATTTTTTCAACCTTGTCACCTTACAGCAAGAGGTTCTCCTGTTTGATTCTCAGCTGGGGTGTCTTCTGTGCGGATTTTGCATGTCCTCCATGTGTTCACATGGGTTTCCTGCGGATGCTTCTGTTTTTCTCCCACATTCCAGAGACGTGTAACAGGTGGATTGGACACTCTAAATTGGCCCTAGGTGTGTGTGTGGGTGGGTGTGGGTGTGTGTGTGTGGTGGGTGTGGTGTGTGTGTGCTATGGATGAACTACTGTGGCAAGGCTAGCCACCTGGTGGTGTAAACCTTGGCTCTAAATTGTCACTGTTGAAGTGACACCCCGACCTCATTTGCAAAAATGGGAAAAGGGGTTGAGGTTGGATGGATTTAAATGGTCAACAAATAACATGACTGATTGCCATTTTGTGACATTAGATGTAGATTCATTGTTTACATCAATCCCAAATGAAGAGGGAATTGAATATGTAAGAAAATACATATCACTAGAAACATTCTAATATAAATATGATATGTACATTATTAAATATTGTACTACCGAATAACACTTTTATGTTTCAAGATAGATACCATAAGCTGATGAAGGGTGTAGCCATGGGTACACCAGTGGCAAACACCTACACTAATATTGTTATGAATGCATGGGAGAATCCATATATTCTTTCTGAAACTAAGAACCAATATTATAGACAAACACTAAACATTTTTTACAAGAGGTTTGCAGATGACTTTTTCCTTATATGGGATGTTCTGTTAACTATTTTAGATCCATTCATTGCATATATGCATACTACTATCACCTTCTTAGCATTCAAGAAAAATGTGCACTAAATTTTTTGGACATCACATTCATTAAAAATACAAAAGGACAAATAGAAACAAGCTTTTGTAAGACAAATGTTAAAAGGAACACACATTTACGCTGCACTGGTTTGCATCCACCTTTCATTTTTGATAATGTAGTTAAACGGATGATGCTCATAGCTAAATTAAATACACAAGACAGTAACCTAAATATGCAAGTAGGGAATATGGCATGTGAATTTAACAGGGAGTATAAACAACATAGGATAACAAAACAGGAAATCAAATGTGAGAGACAGTTAAGTGACACACATGTTTTCAGAGACATATAAGATGCAACGTAGGGCTACTGCGATGCATAACTGCAGGTGTATGTTGACCTACAATAGGTGTATTTCAGATGTTAAAAATATAATTAAGAATCGTTGATTAATATTACAGCAGATACCCCAACTGAAAGAGATGGGAAACAAAGGGCCAGACTTTGGTTATAGAAGATCAAACACATTTAAGAAAAGATTATCTAACAGAGATCAAATAAGATTGGTTAATAAATATAGAAGTAATTGCAATGATATGGGCAAGTGCCAGCATAGCCAGCTGGAGTTTGGTAAAGAATGTGCCCTTTGAATATCAAACTGATTTATACAAGATGCTTGTGTTACAAATGTATTGCAGCTGTATGTCATTTGTATATCAAACTGATTTGTACAGATGCTTGTGCTGAAAATGTATTTCTGAGCTTTGCTTGTGTCATTTGTGTTGAAATCCATCAACAGTACACCCTGCTGGAAATGAAAGAAATGTACACGTATTATTGCAACTGAATTAAATATACCATCCCACAGTGCTGAATAGAACCAGAGATGCTAGTTCTGGGAAATAGCCTTTGTTTATTAGCTCAGGAAAAAGAGGGGAATCCCCAGGCACTGTCATAAACATTTAGATGTGCATTGTAGCTGTCTATGCTAAATTCCTGTCTTAGCATCAAAGGGGAATACTGCGAGAACATAGTCAGGTGATCAGATGAGGTCATTCTGCCAGCCCTCTTGGAAATTGTATTTTAAATATTTCAAAGATAAATCTCAAAGTGTTGAACATTCTAGAAAGACTGCTCATGTATTTCATCTTGCCTTGCCCAAGTAAATTATTAGGAAACAGTAAATTCTCCTAGATTCAGTCGGGAATATAGTGAAGCTTTTTTATTTGTATGAGTCTGTCCATCAGTGCTAATGACAGTATTTTCTGAGAATTGAACTCTGTGGTTTACTGTAAATATATATTCAATATTTCATGTTCTTTTATTTATAAAATGTTTATTGTGGCTGGTCTTTGTAAAAAGTATCTAACCTTTGAGAGTACTTATATTTATTTAACACTGTGTGGGCCACTCCAGAAGGCCTAGCTGTCTTGGTCAGCTACTATCATTTATATTAATATTGCACAGTATAATTGGACACCCTTTATTAAGGGCCATAGAGTAGCTGATTGTAGAGTGTCTGTTGGGGGTGATAACTATCGTATACTCTGGGCAAAAGGGGGCACAGCAGGAAAATCTGCACCAGACTTTCCCAGGTGTATGTGTGTGAAAATTAAATCTTAGAGTGTGTGTCATCTACTTGGGGTAGGGACATGAAGCACTGGGTTCACAGAGAGGGTGTTTGAGAACTTGGCTTGGACTCTCGGCTGAGGGACCTGACCTTACAGCTGTACCAGTGTCAACTCTTATTGGGGACCTGGAGGGAGACCGATATAGAAACATCCAAATCCCGGGCTGATTGTGTTCCCTGTGTGCTCTTAAGGGGATGTGTACCTTATGCAGGGAGGTCTGCATCTAGAAATACTAAGTGTATCGATTTATATTCCACGTGCATGTCAGTCTCCAGTGTTGGTGGTGAGGATTCATGCTCCTTGATTACTGGCCCAGCATGGGGATGTTGCATATTGGTGGTAGTGGTGGCCATCACATATTGGTGGCAGTGGTGAGGTATTAATTGAAGTCCTGTAACCTGTAAGCAGTGGTCACTAAAGAAGGTGTTTGAATGTCTAGTTTGTGACTGCTTGAGAGTACAGAGTTTCATATCACAATAGTTTTATTTATTTACTTTTTGTTAACTCAGTTAGTCAGGGAGAGCAGGCAAGGATGTCTGCAGAGGATTATGGCAAGCTGGCAACCTGTTGGATGAGAATTGCCAAGCCAAGGACTGGTGCATGCCAATCTTACTAAAGGGTAAATAATCACAGCTGCAGCACAGACCAGCAACCAGGAGAATAACATGTCTGTTGATGGGGACATGCATCTCTCAGGGCAGTTTAACTTTTTCTCAGAGGATGTATAAACCCATCTGAAGTTAGAGATTTGAACTGGAGGTCAAACAGTTGGAATTAGAATCAGCAGAGCGAATGTTGCATTTGGAGGCTGAAGAAAAAGAGAGACTGAGACATCTGGAAGCCGAAGAAAATGAGAGGCAGAGGCAACATGAAAAGGAAATTCTGACTTTTTTTCCAGGGTCTTGGAGGTGATGGGGAATGGAGTAACCGTACCCCAGAAGCAATAATGGTCAGTAAACTTCTATCTCAGTACCAAAAATGTGAACAGTATAATGTTGACCGAGGGCTCTGGGTACAGTTCCTGACCCCCCCCCCCTTACTCCATGGTAAAGCTGTAACTGCTGTTTCTAAATTGTCTGAGGCTGACAGTCATCCACCTGTCCCAGAAAGTCGGATAAATTATAGAAGTTCTCCAGACCCAAAAAATTATTTTTCAAACTCTAGATCAGATCCTGAAGTGGTTTCTCTGCCAAAGCATCTTCTGCCAAGCATCTTTTGGCAGCTGACCCTGTTCCTCCTGACAAAGATGGAAAAGCCTGTGACAGGTTTGAGAAGTAAGTTTGTTTTTTCCACCTTAGCCTTCACAATGGTGAATTGTCACATGTCCTATTTCTTGCTGGCTTCCTTTGGAAGTATGAGAGTTTATTGCAGACTACCATTCTTCAGAGATTAAAACATGTCTGAATTCTATGATATCTTGTGTGTTTTGGGTAACCAAACCTTCTCCAAAATTTTATGGCACCACTGATGCTCTTTCTTGAGCAGCTGCCACTGGGTCAGTGATGAGAAGCAGGAATAGTTATTTGGAAGTATGTACAAAATACTCCTACCTTCTTAAATGCAATAAACTCCTGTTCTTATCTTAAGTGAACGCTCCCTGCAGGACTATCAGCAGCCATAGTCTCTTATATTACATCCTGCCTGCCAGAGTTAACACCCCCCCTCTCAAATTGTCTCATAGTCACATTCCCTATACCCTCCTTAGCCTCTCTCCTAACACTCTCCCCCCTGCTTGTAAATTATATTTTATTCTTCTCACCTCTCCCATCCCCCAGTCTCTCTAAAACCCCCTTTGGGTAGACTCTACTTACTTTACCTGGAATGACCATTGGAGGGCAGTAGTACTACTACCTTAGTACCCATTAGTTACTTTGCTCCCATAATTTAGCCTTTAAACCATATTTTGTCTCCCTCTTACCTCTGATACTCCTGTACCTATTTCTTTGCCTCTGAATTCACCCTTGGTTAGCTCTCCTTTCCCTCTGCTATTTTAGTCCCTGACCTCATAGATGCCTTACTTTGGACTTACCTCCCAACTTACTGATTATTTTCCCTCAAAACCTGTCTTCTTGTCTGAACCCACTCCGTTCGCCCTGCGGGCCCACTCCGCTCCCCTACCCGACCCCCAAATCCCACCCATCCCAGTGGTCCTACACTTATACTTCCTAAACCACACCCTCTGTCCCATCTGACCAATCAATTCCTCCAACCACTTACTCCACTTAGCTACTCCACTTCTCATCTAACTCTCTCAAGTGTCTCTATTTAAAGTGCTTTTCCATACCTTATAGCATTACAGTTCCCTTTCCTTAAAGTCTCTCCCACACTTACTAGTTCTTTATTATCTTATCCCAGTCTACCTCCATTGTATTTGTATAGGTATCCATAACAAAATGCAGACTACAACAAAAGTTATCCTAACCAACTTAATACTCTTATCCACACTTATACCTGCCCTCACCTCAGCCTATCTCCTAACCTGTTTTGAAAAGGTGGATTACTTCCACCTTAATTACTCTCAAAACAAACAACCATTCACAATATTTTCCTCACTCATATTCACATAAACATTATCGCCACTCCCTGCTATCTTCTAGCTAAATTCCATCGACTCACACATATTAAGTACAATCACCTCTTAGTAAGAGAAGTGAAACTTCAAACTAGCTATACATACAACCCAGTTTCTAAGCTGAAGAACCCCACCTTAAAAGATGGTGACATCCACCCTGATCCCCACCCAACCAATGCCACCACAGTAAATATTCACTGCACCACACCCTCAAACCTTCCAACCCAGACCAGACTCTCCAACTCTTTACTAATAGGACATCTCAATATCCGCAGTATTAACAACAAAGTTGCCCATCTCCATGCCCTCCTTGATATTCACTCCTTTGACATCTTTTGCCATACAGAAACTTGGTTAAAACCTGGAACTAAGGATAACGAAATAATCACCCCAGGCTATAACATATTGAGACAAGACCGCTTAAAACATAAGGGTGGGGGAGTAGCACTCCTATTTAAAAATGGCCTACAGATCTCCTCTATAACTTATAACCCACCTCTGGACAGTAAGGCTGAAGTCCTCATCTCCAGACTACAACTCAACCCTAACAAATCCCTTTACATCATCTGTATCTACCTACCCCCCCCCCCCCGGCATTAACAGCAATACAGTAGAAGATATTCTTAGCTGGGTGTCCTCAACCTCCCCACAATAAACAATAATACTAGGTGACTTCAATACCAACTGGAAAACTGTCAATACTAAAAGCCCTTCCTCACATATTAATCTTTATGGCTTTATTCAAACTATCACCTCAACAACCAGAATTAACAAACCAACCAAAAAAAGAGAGCACCTTAGACTGGATACTTATTAATAAACATCCACAAACATATGATGTAGGGAACACTACCTGATGATGTAAGTGATCATACTCTAACTTGCATTATAAGACAAAAGAATGATATTTCTAACACCCCTACTTATAAGATCTCACGAACCAAGAAACACTTTAACCCTGTACTATTCCAAAATGGACGAAAAGCTAGTGACTGGAAACCTCTAAAAATTCTCCCACTTGAAGAGACTGTTAAATATTTTAACTCTAAATTTCTAGCAATCCTCGATGAGCACGCACCTAAATGCTCTATTAGAATGAAGTCCAAACCAGCCCCCTGGCTTTCAAGAGAAACCAGACAGAAAATTCTACTTGGGAACAAATCAAGGGCTAAGTGGAAAGCTAACAGAACTACCCCTGAACAACAAACTTTTAGACAGTTGAGAAATATAACAAAAAAAGCTATACTCGCTGACAAAAAGAACTACTATTGTAAACTACAGTAATCGCACCAAAATAATCCACAGAAATTTTGGACTAGCATAAAATAGACTCCTTCACCCTGGCCACTCTAGCACACCATCCCCTCAAGGTGCTGATCATAATACCCCACATCAAACTGCCAACAGCTTCAACACCTACTTCACGGAGACCATACAATCTCTAGTCAGTCGGCTTTCCACTGACAACACAAGTCTCCCTACCTCTATACCTGGATCTTTACCAGCATTCCAATTTCAACCCATCTCTACCCCTCTCATCTATAAAATTATACTAAAACTTAAGCCTTGTACTCCTTCAGCAGACCAGTTACCTTCTGAATATTTTCAAAAAGCAGCCAAAGTAGTTGCCTTTCCTATATCAATCCTGATAAACAGAACCATTAATGAGGGAACCGTCCCAGACATCTGGAAAATTTCCCACATTATCCCCCTACATAAAGGTGGTAAACCTAACGATTACTGTAACTACAGGCCAATAGCTGTACTATCACCCTTAGCAAAAGTCATGGAAAAATGCATTCACCACCAGCTATTAGACCACTTAAATGAACACAACATACTGGCTAACTGCCAGCATGGCTTTAGGCCATTTCATAGTACCACCACCACTCTCCTACTTTCACCAATTCCATTAATAGAAACCGTAATAACAACATCCTCTCTTCTGCTCTCTTCATCTATCTTTCGAAAGCTTTTGATATGGTAAACCATCTCCTGCTTCTAAATACACTTGAATCTCTTTCTCTAGATACCCTAGCTATACTATGGTTTAAGTCCTACCTCAACAGTAGGCAACAGGCATTTCTCTGGGATAACAAACTATCATCCCACCTGCCACTCACCCTTGGAGTCCCTCAGGGCTCCATTTTAGGACCTCTTCTTTTTTCGTTATTCATCAGTAACCTTCATGTAGCAATCCCTCAAGCCACCTGTATACAATATGCCGATGATTCCATGCTTATATGCTCTGCCAACTCCATTTCAGAACTACATTCACTAACTCAGAAAGTATTCAACTCAGTAGAGGTTTGGTTCTTGGAACGCTGCCTCATTTTGAATGCCAAAAAAACTAAGCTCCTACTCTTTACACCTACCAGTAGGTCATCTCCTATAGACTTCAGTCAAATCCAACAACGGCACCCTTATATCCCCCCACTCTACCACTAAACTGTTAGGAGTCACTATCGACAATAACCTTAACTTCGATGGCCATATAAACCATACAAACAGTAAACAGAAAAATGGGCTCCTTATATAGAATCAAACCCTTCTTAACTCCCAACAGCTAGAACCACTATTGCACACACTCATTTAATCTCAACTCTTCTTTATGCCTCACGTGTTTATACTAACCTAAAAAAAACAATCTTCTCAAACTAGCCAGCTCCTACAACAACATTGCCAGATTTGCCACTGGTAATGCATTTTAGACTCACCACTGTCAGAATCTAAAGCAGCTAGATTGGCTTGAACTACAAAATATTCTGATTTTTTCCCAACTTACCATTGCCCGTAAGATCTTTTACCAGCCAAACAATACTCCTATACTCTCTAACCTCATTACCCCCTATAATAATCTCAATTCCCTACGCTCTTTTAGCAACTGCTTGCTAGCATAAGCAAGTCCAATAACTTGGCAGGTGACTCCTTTTTCCAGTACTGCTGGAAAAAACTGGAACCTTCTACCAATTGATCTTAACTCTACTACCTTCACTGTCACTCTTTAAGCAAAAGCTCAAAAGACGCCTAAAACACACTGGTTATGTCCTTGCTACTGCAACCCTGACCAATCTTCAGCCTTTCCCTACTTCTATCTTCACACTGCCTCTGGATACAAAATTTCACACTGCTTACCCCTCTGTAAGCAGAAACTGTCACTAGTAGCATTAATATAACTTCCAGTATTTATTTAATCTATCAATGAACTGTAAATTACCTCAAATATGTTGTAAAATGACTTGTATTTCTTAGTATTAGTACTTCTTATAAAGACTCTTTCTTTCTATTCTAATTTCCTTTCTATTTTATTTGTTATATAATCTGTATATGATATTTTTGTGCTACTTTTGGAGCTTTTCTCCCCGGGCCTCTACTGAAAATGGAAATATATCCAGTTAGACTAGAACGGTTAACAAATGTAAAATAAAATAAATAAATAAAAATGAGAAGATGTGCATGAATATGTTCCCAGAAATTATCCAAGGATATCAAACCTGTATTCCTGAATGGTTAAGCCTGTATTTTAAAATTTATGCTTGTGTCTTTTGAGAATATACAGTTGTTAGCTAACCTTCCATCTTCTGAGGTAAAAAAAAAAAAATCCATAAATGGTTCTGTAGCAGCTGTTTCTCAGGTGGCTAAGCATATTCTGAAGTATACTTATAATGCCCCTGCCTGTTCTTCCAGAGCATCTATTTGATCATGTTTGTGATCACATGCTTGCCTTAGGTCTCAAAATCTTACTGAGGAAGTAAAATCTGAGATATCAAACTGTCCTGTAAAGACTCTTTTTTTGATCCTGTGGCAGCTGAGGCACTTAAGAAGTGAGATGAAAAGGGGAAAATGATGCAAGGAGTGACAACTTTCATGACCCCCTTTTTTTAAACCAAAATAGTATTCTGCCCCCCAGCCCCCTTTCCCAACAAGTAGCTTAAAAAACAAGAGGCTAGTACAGGGGGACAAGGGAAGTAATAAAAAGAAATATCTAAGTAAAAGGGAAAAGCCTCAGGAAATAAAGTATAGCCTAACCAGCAGCATGACTGCCTGTTCTGTAACCCACCCCACCATGGCAACCTTTCCATCCCCCTCATACTTCAGCTGCCCTTTTGGCATTATATAGTCTCAGACAATGGGTTTCTGAGGGTGATCCAGTAGGGGTACTCTCCTGACAATGGTAATCGACCCTTCAATTCCTGGAAATTTCTTATAGCCTGGGAAACCAGATTTCTCTATTTCTTCCCATTGTGACAAATGTGATGACCCAGGGTGCAACAGAGCCATTGTCACTCATTCTTTGAGGCAGTGGCTATTCAAGGATTTTTCTGGTACCCAAATCAGGGGGCTCTTGGAGGTCAGTACTGGATCTTTTGGATTTAAGTGTCCATATCAAAATTCTGAATCTTGTACCATTAATCCCAACTCTAACTTTCGTAATAGAATTAAAGGACTATTACTGTAGTAGTGGATGAGTGTAAATCTGTACACATCACTTACCTCACAAAGGCATTCAACACCATCCCATACTCCAGTATTGTAGATAAACTGTCCAAGCTAAATGTCAGTCCATGTGTAATTTGTTGGATTCCATCAGAGCAAATATAACCTAAAAAATTAGGGTGGGCTGGTCTACCTCCTTCAAAAGACCGGTCACTAGCAGTGTATGCCAGGGTTAAGTTTTCAAGCCAGTCTTCTTTGACATTTACTTTGTGCATTTCAAAGGTACTGGCCAAGTGTGCAGTTGACTGTAAACTTGATGGCATCATAAACTCCCCGGAGGACATCAAGATCCTACAAGATGGCCTTTACCAAACCAGTAGCTGGTGTTAAAACTATGGAATACAACTGAATGCCAAGAAGAGTATGATAGTATCCTTCAGCAACAGACCCCTGAAAACTGATCCAGTACTTGAGGACCTAGAAACCTGTGTAAACAACAAACTGTTCAATCAGCATGTATCCACTATTGTAAGAAAATACTTTTTATGCTACACAACTAATTGTATGGAAACACCCAGTGGAGAGATCTAAATCTCTCTTTACAATATAAATAGAGCATGTTTGAGGGATGGATATGTCTCACAGAGACTACTTGTTTGGAATCTCCTTCCTCTCCACATAAAGTACTTGTCTTACATTATTCAAACATAATGTGGATGAATGGGATGGGTAGCTGCAAATTCATCCCTGGTTTAGCAGCCTTTTCCCTCAAGGATATGGGTAACATGTAAATGTTCTGTTCATTTTTTGGTTAAACTGAGAATGTTATGGTTAGTCTTCTAAAGAGCCTCACTGATAAATTGTCTAGTAAGTACCTATGAATGACTATTAACCATACTACTGTTACCATACAGTACAGGTGTTAAGATTAGCTGTATCTGGCTTTAATTATCAGTTCATTTACCCTTTGGACTCTCCGCTGCACCAAGCATATTTATAAAGTGCCCAATTACAATTAGACATTGATGCAGACTCCCAAGGCATACACATTTTCCCACAATGGACGATCGTCTTGTCTTTTCACTCTTAAAATTTGTTTATGAACTCCTACTCTGCATGATATTTCAAATTAATTAGCAGAAGTCTTATGTCATCCCTTCACACCAAATGGTATTTCTGGGATGTTTTCTGGACTTGTACCATGAGGAAAGCTTTTATCTCCAGCCAACATTTTTTATTAGTCTCTCCAGCCAAAACCAAACATCTGCAAGAGAATTTCTTAGAATTCTGGGATACATGGCATGCATGATTGTCATGCTACCCCTGGTCAGACCACCCATGAGGAAAATACAGTGCTACATTAGATCAGTTTGGACTCAGCAGCTACACCTTTGACTTTTCAGATTTAGTTCTAGGATTTGTAATGAGTCCAAATACCTTTCAACCGAAGACTTCCATTCTCGCTTTTGACCCTCCACCAGTCAATCACCATAGACATTTAAGATCTGGCATGGGGAGTGGTTTCAAAAGGGATAAAATGGCAAGCTGTGTGGTTTCCTGTAGGCAGCCAGAAGCTCATAAATGTCAGGGAGATGTTGGCTGTTATCAATGTTTTGAAGAACTTGAATCATCTCTGCCCCCAGGACTTCTGCCACTATACACAGACAACACCATAGCGATGTTGTACATAAACAAATAAGGGGTACCAGTTCCCCACTGCCTGTGATGGCCTGGAAGGTAACAAGTTAGGCTTAGTCTGACTCTTAAGGCTTCATACATTCCATCATAGAAAAAACTTTATTGCAAACAATCTCAGAAGGACCAGGATAGACACCACACATGAAAACTTCTTCCTTCGGGGGGGGGGGGGGGGTCTTCCAAGAAATATTCCACATGTGGGAAAACTCCTCCAGTAGATCTTTTTACCTCCTTTCATAACGGACAACTAAAGAAATTCTGCTGCAGTTAACTCCTTACAGGCAGTCCTGCAAGATGGATGCCTTTTCATTCCCATGGACGGGAATGTTTCTGAATGCTTTTCAAGTGATTACCAGGGTTCTTCTAAAAGTCTGGACGGAGTGTCCCAAAATTGTAGTGGTGACCCTGTTTTTGGCCAGGGCAATGGTGGTACCACAAGCTTGCCCACAGACTGGATTTACTCACTTAAGATGGGTAGTTTGATACACCACAATCTGGAAATACTTCATCAAATTGTCTGGTTGATGTAATTTTGATGCCTCTTGGGCATCTTATTTCTTAGTATGTTCAGCAAGTTCATAAGGAGGGTGGAAAACCTGCTACTAGGAAGTTTTATATGGATAAGTGGAAAAGATTTAGTTGTTGGTGCTGCTCTTAAGAGTTAAGATCCTCAGCAGGCCTAGATGCCTTTGGTTCTTGATTTATTTGTGTGAATTACTGTCCGATGGTTTGTCACAGTCTTCTGTCAAGGTATATTTGTCAGCCATTTCAGCTCGTCTGTCCATAGATTCCCCCCTTCTAGCTATGCTCAAGCAAAAAACTTTTGAAAAGGGTTTTACATTTCAGCCTACCTATGAAACAGGTGGCCCCTCCTTTCATCTCAGTTTTGTGCTTGAGACGCTTACTTCGTCTCCATTTAAACCAGCTCATCAGACAGATTTACATTTCTTAACTTTCTATTTTACTCACTGCTCTGACATCTGCTAGGAGTGTATATGAGTGACAAGCACTTATAGTGGGTCAGCTCTACCTCATTTTTCATGAGGACAGGGTTTCTTTAAGAATAAATCCCACCTTTATGCCTAAAGTAGTTTCAGAGCTTACTTTACCAGACCGTTAACCTCCAAATTTTTTCCTGTACCTATGAACAAGGGAAAAGGACTCTTTCATTTTTTGAATGTACACGAACAGCTCCAATCCTATCTAGACAAAACTCAGCCTTTTAGGAAAGCTGACCCAGCCATTTTTCTCCTGTGAAAGTAAGAGTAAGGGACAACCAATGACAAAGTTGACTATTTTTAGATGGTTTTGTCATGCTATTACTTTCTCTTATACTCAACACAACAGGCAGGGTTTACAGACCTTTCAACAAGGGATTTGGTAACTTCTGTGGTTTTCTGGAAAACAGTGGATTCTAGAAACATTCTAGAGGCAGCAAGTTTGTCCTCTGAATATACCTTTACAAAGCATTAGAAACTGGATTCCTTTTTCAGGTCCAGTACCGGCTTTGCTAAGACCATTCTCCAAGAGCTTGTTGAGTGTTTTTTTTTTTTTGGCCTCCTCCCTCTTTTACTACACCTATCTAAGTTACAGTAATCTCCTTACACAGCTTAGGCTACTGCAGCATTGATCATTCTGAACATAACACAGCTGTGTAAGTAGACTTACCACAACAGTATATGATCTAATGCACCACTGTTGCAGTAGCTATTCCTCCTATCTTCCTTTTCCTGTTTTTCTTGATTTGTTGCTAGGGTAGGTTTATTTCATCCATTTGTAAATAGTGCGCTTTGTTTCCTAGCACATGCATTTATGGTTCTTGCCTTCTTCCCAGGGAAACAAAAAAATGCTGTGAAGTTTTTTGACCCCTGCCCCGCCTTTTGTAGGAGTGCTTCACACATTCGTGGCAGGAGGAGTGGGAGGCACCGAGAGGTTTCAGTAGCTGGCTGGTGTACTCAGAGCTTAGACTACTGCATCAGTTATGAATTAGAATATCTACTGTTATGGTAAGTTTAGAAGAAAATACAGTTGTATAAGTTAAGTGTTCATTCAGAAGGACTTTCCAAGGATGCTTGGTAACTCTCTTTTAGCCCAGGCAACAGTAATTCTTCATTCTCAAATTGGCCAAGGCAATTACCACAAGCTTTCTCACAGGAGAACTGACTCATATAGGACAAAGGCTGTTTGATACTCCCCAGCCTTCAATTTCTGCAGTTTGCTGCATAGATGATAGAATTTTAATATTTTTAGGTACATGTTTTCTGAGGATGTGCAACCGGTATTAAAAAGGTTGCTAAGAAACCTGCTGCTAGACTCCTATCTGGCTAAATGGAAAAGATTTTGGTGACAAAAAAAAGAGCCATATTTTTTTTAAGGCTGAGATGCCTCTAGTTCTATAGGTTATTATCCTCTTCTTTTTCTCACTCTTCTTTCAAGATTCATGTCTCTGCCATGTCTGCCCATCAATTAGCCCCCCCCCCACTTTCTACCTCCCTATGTCAAGCATTTTGTGAAAGAGGATTTACATAACATATCCATCCACCTAGAAGACAGGTGGCTCTTTCTTGGGATGCAAATGTTTTAATGGAGAAATGTACACTTTATTCCCTTCTGGACCTGCTCACAAGGCTTATTTTAAGCTCTTATCTTGGAAAACGTTATTAATTTCTCTGAGTTCTGCAAGAGAAGCGTCTTAACTCTTTCTTATTTTTCATAATGACTGAAACTTTGAGAACAAATTCTTCCTTTCTCTATGCATAAATTGGTTTCAGAGTTAACACTTAGCCAGGCTATTCATCTGTCTGTTTTCCGTTTCCTATCTAGAACACAAAATAGAGAGGAGAGAGTTCTACACACACTCACTATCCACAGGCAACTCGGATACTATGCTGATGAAAGAAAAATCATCAGTAAGTCTAATCAACTGATCAGAAGTCGTTTTCATTTGTTGTTCAACCTGTGGGACACGGATAAGGGAAGGATCCAACTCGGCAGCATTTTTCCAGCATCAGATCCAAGCTTTAAGCTCCTCCCCTACCCATAATGCCCACATCTTTTTCCTCCCCCAGATCTCATTTGCCGTGCTCGTTACAAGAATCCTGGTCCACTGCTCCAGGCTATTTTGGATAAGTGTGTTAATTTAGTGATTTAGATTCCCTTTCTATCATTTTACTATCACCTCCCCTTTCGTCTTTCGTGTCGGTTTAAAAAAAAAGTCTTTCCTTGCTGTTGCTCTTCTATCTCCAGGAGTGTCTGTGTCTGTCTGTGTGTGTCTGTCTGTGTGTGTCTGTCTGTCTGTGTGTGTCTGTCTGTCTGTGTGTGTCTGTCTGTCTGTGTCTGTCTGTGTGTCTGTCTGTCTGTGTCTGTCTGTGTGTGTCTGTCTGTGTGTGTCTGTCTGTGTGTGTCTGTCTGTGTGTGTCTGTCTGTGTGTGTCTGTCTGTGTGTGTCTGTCTGTGTGTGTCTGTCTGTGTCTCTGTGTCTGAGATTTTCTGTTTGGGCCTCTCTCCTGGTAAGATATCAGTGACACCCAAACCAGGCTTCCACAAGTGCACAGAGTGTGGCCACAAGCTTTGCCCAGCTGATGGCCACACTCTGTGTTGTTTGTCTAGTTCCCCATCTTGATTCCTCCTGCTCGATCTGCATGGGGTTCAATCCCCATGCATTGATCAACAGAGGAATAAACTTACACTGAAGGGCCTTCTCCCTCCACCTACTATGCGGGCCCAGGTCACCCCTTCTACTTCTACCCCGGCTACTTCTGTCTCCGCCCCGGCCTCTGGGACTCAACTTCCTGCTAAGAGAACTGGGGACAGAGATAAGCAAAAGCATAGAGACAGGCTGAGGAAGTGGTCCCCCAACCCCTCTTCCTAGGCCGAACCACCAGCCAAGCTCCGCTTGGGTCCTAGTATTAGGTCTCCCCGCCTCTGTTCCTCCTGTTTCTCCCCAGAGTCGGAGGTGCCTTGGAGCCATTCCCCGGCATCTGCATCACCTCACTGCTTCTCTAGGCCGATGTCAGTGGCCTCTTCCTCCAGATCCACCAGCAGCCTTTCCAAAGCCAAGGTGGACAGGATGATGCGGAGGTTCATCAGCACCCAGATACAGATGGCAGTCTTGCCTGCCCCTTCTCCCTCTGGAAAAGGGGACATTCAGTCCACCTTCATCCCGATTACTCCTTCTCCGATCTGACCCATGGTTTCATGGTCCTCTGATCCAAGGACCGTCAGCATCGAGGGATCGGTACCGATGGTACCTGGTACCTCAGCACCGGCCATTACCTTGAGCAGGTCGGATCCGATGAGCTCGGATCTGTCCAGCTCTCAGAGCTGTAGCCTCACCACCAGATCCGAGGGGATGGTTTCGGCTCCGAGTTTTTTGGAGCAGAGCCTTCCAATTGGAGTCTCGGCACCTGGAGTTTCAGCTCCTGCTCCCCCGTTGATCCAGAGGATTACAGACTCAGCCACAGCCTCAACTCAGGGGGTTCATTTTCCTTCTGCCTTTGATGTGGTGGAGAGAGAGCTCTCGATCCCATCGAGACCTTTGACGATCTTGTCCTCGGAATTTGTCCTGGCTCCCTCTGTTTCTGGTCCAGATTCAGCCATCCTGCTACCTCAGAGACAGCCTAATGCCTCTCCACCACAAGGAGCTCATACACGGGAACAGCTAGACATTTTCGAGTCCTACCCAGAGATCCCCCCAGGAGGTTCCTCAAAAGCGCATGTGTAAAAGGAGGCGCTTAGACTCCCCACCAGTGTGTCTCACGGAGGACACCAACTTGGAGAAAGGGGAGGGTTCCCCGATCACCTCCAGAGAATGTCTTATTTGGGAACATCATGGAGATCCTGCGGCAGTGCGGGGGGTGGACTGTCCAAAATCCCAACCCTAATAAGTCGGTGTTCCTGGAAGCGTTTGGCGCAGGACCCTCTATTTCATTTTTGTCCCCTACCACAGAACTTCTAGTGGATCTGTTGCATCTCGGGCATGAAAGGAGCCCGACACAGTGGAACCTATCCCCAAACACCCTGATAAGGTCCTCAGCACCCCTACTGACAAACCATACTGGTCTAAGGGACCCCCTTTCAATGCCATGGTGGTGGCAGCGGCAGCCACCAAGAAGGAGCTCGCATGGTCCATCTGCCAGACCGAGAGTCTAGGACTTTGGACCATTTCGAGAAGCAGGCCTATGCTTCAGCAACATTCTCAGTACATGCGCTGAACTACGTGGCACATGTTATTAGTCTTCAGCGAGACTTGGTGATGGAGGTTGCAGAGTCTACCCCAGGGTCCATGTCGGCGGAGGATAGGGAGGTTTACCCTCTCGAATGGCCACCCTCAACTCCATTGTCAATACCTCTCATGCTACTGAGGGTGTCGCCAGAGCTGCAGGAGAGGGCGTTGCCATCAGGCATCATGCCTGGCTCTAACTTTGTACCTTCTTGGAGACCTTCAAGGCATCATTCACAAATGCCCTGTACGATTGTTCCACTCTCTTTGGAAAGACAGTACGCAATACACTGGTCCAGAGCGAGAAGGATGGGAAGACTGTCTGCCATCGGAATCCACTTCTCAACCTCCCAATGATCCTTCTCCAGGATTCAGCGGGGTCAAAGAAGATGTTGTTCTGGAAGTCTCAGGGTTATTTCCAGGATGTCAGGACTCGCCTTCCCCCAGAGGCAGAGGGGGATTTGACAGACGCCCCCCTCGTAGCAGAGGGGGCCCAAGGAACCAAGGGTCTTGGGGCTCGTTCTCAGACAGGCCCTCACAGTAGCCCTGAAGGGTTGCCCAGCTGCTCATCTCTGGAGGCAATCGGGGGCTGGCTATCACTACACCCAACTGCCTGGGAGTCTAGACTATCAGTGGGTGTTGCAAATCATATCCATAGGATACTCAATTCCCTTCCTGCGAAGGCCAGTTCCAGCCAAACACCTCCCAGATGTTCCACCCATGCAAAAGAAGGCAGCAGCATAGATTTCCAAGCTGCTAGAAAAACGAGTCACCCAGCCCATCCCCCCACACCAGTCTGGATTAGGCGTTTATTCCAGGTTCTTTTTAGTGCCAAAGAAAATGGGGGACTTGAGGCCAGTTCTGGATCTCTTTACCCTGAACCTGTCAGTTGCCAAGATGAAATTTCGGATGGTCACACTTCAATCTATCCTGCCTTTTCTGCAGGAGAATGACAAGATGTGCTCAGTAGACCTCTAAGATATGTACTATCCCATCATAATGGACAGAAGCTCTCAAAGGTTTCTCCACTTTCGGCTGGGGGGCCAATCATTACTAATTCAGAGCCCTACCCATTGGTCTCACCACAGCCCCCAAGGGTGTTCACCAAAGTGATGGCAGTGGTGGTAGCTCACCTGCAGCTGTAGGGCTTCTAGGTTGTCCCCTACTTGGACGATTGGCTCCTTTCCACCCCATTCCAGGCATAGACTCTGTCAAGCCAGGGATTTCCTCATCCCAGCCTCCCACCAATTGGGTATCACCATCAGTCTCAACAAATCCCTGTTAAGACCGGTTCATATTCTGGACTTCATTAGAGCCCGGTTGGACACCATTCAGACCAAGGCTTTCCTGACATCTGAAGACCTTGGTCTCTCAAACTTTGTCTGGCATATTCTTCAAGTCCCATCTCCTCCAGCAGAGTTTGTTTTAAGGGTGTTTGGGTCCATGGCAGCCACGATCACCCTTGTTCCCAAAGCTCGGTTGCAAATGAGGGTGCTCCAGTGGACTCTGGCTGTCCAGTGGTCATTTCTAGATCTACCACTGTCACACCCTGTTCATCTCTTGCGAGCATGCACGGATTCTCTTCTCTGGTGGATTCAGTCCCCAGATCATCTTCTCAGTCGGCCATTCATTCTTCCCACCCCTCTGACCATGGTGACCATGGACACCTGCCTGCACAGGTGGGGGGCATTGCTTGGGAAGGACATTTCAAGGCATGTGGTCTTCCCTGGGGACCAACTTGCATATCATCGTCCTGGAGATGAGGGCGGTGCTATTGGCATTGCAGGCTTTTCATGCCTATCTTCCCCTAGGGATGATTGCCATCCAGACAGACATGTAGTCTGGTACATCAACAAACAAGGAAACCAGGTCTTACCCTCTTTGTCATGAAGCCATGAGATTGTGGGAGTGGGTGATCTCCACCAGCTGTTTTCTGGTGGCAACACACATACCGGGGAGGTCCAACATTCTAGTCTATCCTGTTGCCTTACGAGTGTTCTCTGAATCCTTCAGTATCAAAACAGATCTTTCTAAAGTGGGGTCAGCTTTGCTGCGATCTCTTCACCTCTCCTTCCATTGTGAAGTGCAGCAAGTTTTTTCTCTCTGATTCCCCCCTCCAGGGGAGTCCCCCAGAGATGCTCTGGTTCATGCTTGGCCCTCCAGTCTCCACTGTGCTTATCCTCCACTTCCCGTGATTCTGAAGTTCATTCATAAAGCGCAATGGCTAGGGAGCTCCGTCATCTTCCTTGCCCCTTTTCTGGCCTCACCAAGTATGGTTCCCTTCTCTGGTCTCATGTAGTGTGTCCTCCCTGGATGTTGGATCCAATTCCAGATATCCTCTCTCATTCTTCAGAGAAGCCACATCCAGATCTGGCCAGTCTGAAGCTCACTACTTGGCTGCTGCAGTTCCCATGATAGTTAGGACTTCCTGGGCTATCTTGTCAGGTTAAGAAGATCTTGGTAGTGGCTCCTAGATCTTCCATGAGGAAGGTCTATTTGAATAAATGGAAGCGTTTCTCAATTTGGGCATCTCAACAGGATTTGGATCCCTTCACTGCTCTGATTCCTGTTATCTTGGTGTTTCTGGCAGGCATTTTTCAGCAGGGTGACAGTTCCTCTACAATTAAAGTTCAACTGCTGGTTATTTCTAATTTCCACATAGGGGATAATTCAGCTTCTCTAGCCTCCTCTAAGCACTGCAAGGCCTTTCTCAGGAGTACTTTTCTTCTTAGGCCACCGATCAAGGACCCTACACCCCTTGGGACCTTACTCTGGTTTTTCAAGCCTTGGTTTCTTCTCACTTTGAACCTGCTCCTTCAGTGGATCTGCAGTTCCTGTCTTGGAAGGCAGCCTTGATTTCTGTTATTTTAACTAAAAGAGTGTTGGAATTTCAGGCCTTGCTGATTAAGCCTCCTTACATGACCTTCCATAAAGACAGTGTATCTTTGTGCACTAACCCTTCCTTTCTGCCGAAAGTGGCCTTAGAATCAAACCTGAATCAGGTCATCAACCTCCCTGTCTTCTTTCCAAACTTTCAGAATAAGGGAGGTATGAATTGTACCTGCTGGATGTTCGTAGATAATTATATTTTTACTTACAGGACAAAGGCCTTTCTCAAGTCTAATCAACTTTCTGTTTCCTACTGTAAGCCCTTTTTAGGGAAACCTGCATCTAAGGTCACCATTGCTCGTTTGATTTCTCAGTGTATTCTTTTGGCATATTCTCAACTAAAGGATTGTCCCCGCCAGGTCAAGTTAAGGTGCATTGTACTAGGTCTATGGCTACTTCTGCCTTTTAGTCCAGAGTTTCCTTGGATGATATTTGCTCTGTGGCTTATCTGGGCATCTTCACGTACTTTTAACTTCCATTACAAGTTGGACCTTCTCTCCAAAAGTAGGGCATTATTTGGCCCCGCTTTGTTATGGAATATCCTTCCATGAGAGCCTCCCAGGTATTTGGTAGCAGGGGGCTCTGTCCCACAGGTTGAAGAGCAAATGAAGACAACAACTTCAGGTAAAGAATTTGTGTGATCAACATAACGCTCCATCTGAGTTGTTGCCCTTCATTTGTCTTCAACCGTCCCTCCTTCCTTCCCTCTGCCTTATACGGGCTGTGGGTCTATATTACATAGTCAGTCTTATAACTTTGAACACGTAATGTTTGAACCATTATGTTCGAAGTTACAAAAGTTCGACTATGTATAAAAAAAAAAAAAAACACGGAAAACAAAATAAACTGTTTTAAGCAGGGGCCAAGCCCCCCTGCACCACCCCCATTACTTAAATATACCAACTCCAAGATCGCACCCCATTGAACAAAATGGAAACCTCCTCTTATGGAGATTTCCATTCAAACACTCAAACTTTTACAAATTCGAACTTATGGTCTCAACCATATGATGTTCGAACTTGTAAAAGTTCGACTACGTGATAGGAACCCATGGGCTGTGTGGTGGTCTGGCTGGAAAAGACATGGCCCTTCTTTTGTCATAAATGGGCATTCCTTATAATACTGTCTTGGTTATTGTGCCAAGGGATAAAATGTTGTTGGGTTGCTAGGGTGAGCAGCAAACTCGATCTGAAGGGAGGAAGGAGACGGGGCATTATGGGTAGGGGAGGAGGTTGAAGCTCAGATCCGATGCTGGCCAAGTTGGATTCATCCTTGATCCATGTCCCACAAGTTGAAGACCAAATGAAGAGCAACAACTCAGATAGAATATTATGGTGAGTACATAACTTCTTTTTTATTTCATATGAAGGTTAGAAAAAGGAGTGTCAGTGTCAAAACGGACAATTTTGAAAATTGTTTCCTCATTCTATTGCTTTGTGTTACACTCAACATAGCAAGACCCTTCCAGGCAAGGCCTGTGTCCACTGAACCAGGGCTTTGGCTACTTCTGTGGCTTTTTGCAAAGGGGCGGACTTCAGAAATATACTAGAGGCAGCAACTTGGTCAAACGTTCACACCTTTACCAAGCACTACAAAATAGACTCTTCCCCTAGGTTCAGAGCAGGCGTTACTACGACTGTTCTTCAGGGCCTCCTAGACTTGGATCCTTCTTCCTCCTCCTCCCTTTCTTTCAAAGCTCTGGTAGTCGACCTGTATATAGTAGGCTACTACAACAGTGAGATAATGTTGAACATACTACAGTTGTGTAAGTAGTTAGCTTAACAGTAGATGTTCAAATAGATCACTATTGCTGTAGAAACACCCTCTTTCCATTCACCTTCTTTTATCACTCACCAAGCTGTTCATTGGCTAGGGCACATGGAATGTGACCTAAAGCTTTGGAAGTTGTCTGGTTGTCCCCATCTTTGGCAGGATGTGGCCCATATAGCTTTCTCTACTACAGTACTGAACATCTACTGTTACGGTAAGTTTACTTACACAGCTTCACTTTCTTTTCTCATTTTTCAGTGCAACAGTTCTTAAAAGGGGTTCTGTATCTGATGCCCCCCAAAAAGCTATTTCTCTAGCTTGGGACCTTAATATGCTAGAAAATCTAATGTCCCCTCCTTCTGAACTAGCTGTTTACATTCCTTTCAAATTTGTTATCCTGGAAGACTGCCTTTTCTACAAGCTTGGCCTCACCCAGATGAATCTCAGAATTTACTAGCTTCCTTGCCTTTGTGTTCAGCTAGTCAGCTGTCATGGGAAGAGAGAGGGAGGGGAGTCTGACCTTTTGAAAGCTGGCCAGTACTGAGTTATCATGGCAGATAACCCAAAATGCCACCAAGGCTGTGACGAATTTGAACATCTGCTTGTTACAGGTCAATATTACCTACACAGCTGTACTTTTATGAAGTCTGTGCAACTCTTTATATTTTATTTTTTATTTTTATTTTTATTTTACATTTGTTGACCAGGCTAGTCTAACTGGATATATGTCCATTTTCAGTAGAGGCCCGGGGAGAAAAGTTCCAAGCATGAACAGTGACAAAGTTTACAATATATTATAGCCCTGGAAAAGAAGGAAAGCCTGTCAATAAGCAAACTATCTCAAAATTCCCACTACATTGACTTGTCTAACAACCACTATAGTAACTCACAGAATGAGAGCTTATTCTGCCAGTGCCATGGCTACCACCAGAGCCTTCTTTACAATTATAACGCAGGTGACTCTGGAATCGACTACTTGGTCATCTGTCCATAGCTTTGTCAAACACTTAAGTTTAGACAGCATCTCCAAAACCAGGACAGATTTTTTTGTCATAGCTGTTTCGGCAGGCTTTGATGTTCTTCGTTCCACATTGCTGCAGTCCTAACTATTTTGTTTTTCTTGCCTCAGTATTTAACCGATGTCAGAAAAAGAAAATAACTGTATTTTTGTGGGAAACAGACCTCATAGGGATTTACCCACCCCTTGTGTATACCTTGTAGGGCCCTGAGACGGCGTTGTTGGATGCCGGCACTATTAAGAGAAGGTTAGACTGTGCCAGGTTAGTGTTTGGGAAGCGTTGCATTATAAAAAATGCCGCCGGATGCTCGGGACGCTCCTTCGTCAAAAAAAAACAAGGACAAAACAGCGAGCCCTAGAGTTGATGGGCGCGGGCTTCTTGGTCGGGGGTCTTTAGAAACTCAGTGGAATTCGAGTTTTTTTTGGGGAGTTTTTCTGAGAGTCTCAGGAGCAGACTATTGCAGGCCAGGGGAGGCCTTCTCTCAGGTAGGGTAGGCTGAGGGGCCAGGTAACTGATGTTCCCTCTTTCTGTTTCCAAAATTTCTTTGAGGGAGGGCCAAGTTTAGCTCCAAGGGGGGGCTTCTCCTAGCACTTCAGTTCTGTGCTAAAAACATATGCTTAAAATGGCAGAAGATTTAATTCTAATTGAGAGGAGGTTCTATGCCCTGATAAGAGAGAGAGGCCTAGGGTGGAACCTGAGTTTGAGAGTTTTTTTGAAGAGGGTTCAGCTTCTCTCATGAAGACTTGCAGGAGGAGTATCCTCCCTATCCTCCTTATTCTGATTCTGATGTGGGATTCAGCCCTGCCCTCTCCTGAGGAGAGATTTTTCTGGGAAGAGAGAGATTGCATGAGATGAGGGGAGCACTTTTTAATGGGAAGATTACCTCACTCTAGGGGAAGGCTTAAGGAATTCTTGTTTTTACCTCAGCTTAGCCCATTAGCCCTTGCCCTCACCTGAAGTGTTGAATGTTGTGGAAGCTCTTTTGCAGAGGCTTTGGTCCTTTCCTCCTGCTCCTGTTCCTGTGCCTGTTAAACCTGATGATAGGTGAGCTCATAAATAGTCATAAGTGAAAGGTTAAGAGTCCCGAGGCAGACCCGAGAGTACTGGACCTCAGTTCTCCCATGACCTTTTGTTAGGCCTGGAAAGTTGTTGTTAGGTTGGATAAAGAGGCAAGGGAAAGAGGATGTGGGGAAAGAAAGGCATAATTTCTTCCATTGTAGCCTTGAGGGCGTCTGAATTGATCACTTTGTATCTTCACATATCAATATAATCTAAGTATCTAATTGAAATCTAAGGTGGATGTAGTTGTGCTTTGGTATGTGGTGTTCGTGTCTGCTGATTTGGTTTCTGATTCTTGTGGCTGTGGTAAGTGGGTAAATGCAATTTGGCATGTATGGTTGATGATGTTCCTCGAGGTAAGGCATGGGTGTTCTGTTCTTCTTGAGGGCTGCCTGAGCATGTGAAAGGGAATTGGACTGAGCTAGTTAGTCTAAGGATGTTGGGTTTTGGGTAAGTCTAGTGTGTTGTTTGGTGTTGGTTAAAGAGCAGTTAGAAGAAAAAAAGTTTACAAAGGAGGGTCTATGCAAACTGTTAAAGATTAATGCAATTAGCCAGGAAGTTTAGTAGAATTTTAGGGGAAACCAGTCTAGGGGGAAGACTGTCTCTTTTCAAGAAAAAATTGGGATTTAACTACTCAAGATGGATGGGTGTTGGATCATACCGCGGTTACAGGTTTGGTTTCAGCCCACATTTCTTTCCCCATGCCAGATGCTCCTCCTCCTCCTCCTCCACAAAGGAAAGAGGCTCACAATTCAAATTCAGACCCAAATAGGGCTATTCCAGCCAGTCCCTGTATCACAAAGGCCTAGATTTTATTTTATTCTCTGTTCTACAAGAAGAAGAAGGGGAAACACCGCCAGACCAATTTTATTTTTCTATCTATCCTGGAAAGCATTCCCAAGTTCAACATTCCTGGTTATAACGCTTTTCTACTCTGCTGGGCTTAGATCACTGATCAATGGGATGATCTCAAGGAAGCTCAAGGAAGCTTACCTTACCTCAAAGTGCCAGGAAGAGAAAGTATGCTGAGTATTGGGCAATTCTCATCAATTCTCTATATTTTGAGGCAGCTACTTTGGAGTTCAGTATACTTTCTCTAAGCATTCACACCTCCTCTTGTCTCTCTGGGGCTGGCCACAGCCATTTTGCAAGGCATGGTGCAAGCCCTGCTTCTTTATGATTTGCCAGCCTCCCTCACCTCTCCTCCCTTGCACTCTGGGGATAGTAGAACCCAATAGTTAGGAACGTGGAACATGGAACGTTATGTTTAGTACACCAAATGTAGATGTTCCTGTGTCCACGTTGGGGATCAGGGGGTGTGCAGTCAATTTCCCCTCCCCTCCTTGGTTTCTGTATATGTTATTGATTGTGTAGGTGAGTTTATATGCTGATGATTTTTTTGGTCTTCTACATACATCTGGGTTTCCTCTACTCCCTCTTTAGGCCAGCCATGCTGTTTTCCATAAGCTCTGGGAGTCATCATAAGAGTTAATACTGCTACAGTGACTTACAAAGAACATGGTATGATAGTGTAGGAACTTGCTGTCAATATAGATGGTTAAGTGTGTTCACTGTTGTATTACTAGTTACCATCCTCTTTCTCCTCTTTTCCCCTTTGGACTGGGATGGGCACCTAGGTTACACTTTTCCTCCCTCCCTCTCTCCCATGGATCATTTGTCTTCTCTATAACAAGTCAGACTTTGTGGTGGGGCAGTCATTCTGATTGTTCACTTCTACCTGGGATGTCATCCTTGGATGAGTTCTCAAGATCTATTCCTGAAAATGTTAAAGGCAAAAAAAAGTTTGAAAAATGGCACTGGCATATATTCTCTTATATCACCACTGGTTTGAGAGCACATGAGAGGGGCTCTGCTAGGCTTGGAGGAGGAAAATGAGAGCTCTGGTATTCAGGCAGGTGTACCAAGAGTCACTACTTCAACAGCGAATATTCTCAGTCATTTTCATATATGGTAAGTTTCTACACAGTTGTACTTTGAGATGTTCATCGTGCATACAGCTGCAGTCATTACAGATGGGTTAGCCTGCCGTCAGGCGGGTCCTCGGTCGGCCGAATTCCAAAGTCTAGGTCCGGCGTCGTTTGTAGTCGTTTCTTCCCTGACGTCAGTGCGGCAGGGGTATAAAAGAGGCAGCCGATGCCATTTGCTCCAGTCTTTCTTGCCGCGCGGTGTCCGAAGCAGAAGCAGTTCGCAAGTGCCGGTCGGCCAGCTCCTGAGATTTACAAAAATATTTCAGCCGAAATCTTCTTGAAAGCTAAGTACCCCATTGGGGAAACTTTTCTTGCCTCAGACCGATGTCAGACAAAGTTAATAATTGCATTTCATGTGGGAAGCAAATACCACATAAGGATTTCCACTCTTTCTGTATACCTTGCTTAGGCCCAGACCACGACGTCTCGGCCTGCTGTTTTTGTGCTAGATTCAACAAGCGCACTATTAAGCACCGGGCGGAGTTCGCCCTTCACTATTTTGGTAAAAAATTTAATTATATTATGTCGTCGGATACTCCGACTCCAGTTTTGAGTAAAAGACACAAAGATAGGGACCGACATACGAGGTCCACACAGACTACTGACACCACGCTAAGGCCGACTACCGGTTCTCAGCGAGGTGCCTATGCAGCCCCTGACTACAGATGACACTACATTACCGGTGTCTTCAGTACCCGAGGTCGCAGGCTCCTCGGCCCCCATTCCTACTACAGATACCGACACCACTCTTGGCGGGGAAACTCAGAGTTTAGACAGGCCTGCCATTTCTCAAGGTGTCTTCAGGCCTTCCTCCTTCTCTATTAAAGCTTTCACTAAATCTAAAGCAGCCATGAAAACCAAAAAACAGGGACCTCAGCCCCCCTCTCAAGGCCCCATGCCTAAAAAACAGATGCTCAAAATAGCTGAGGATTTGATTACTCTTATCAAGGGGTCTCAACCCCCCTCTGACAAAAGGCCCAGATTAGAGGAAGACTACCCTTCCTCAGATCAAGTCTCTATTACCTCTGAACATTCAGAGAACCAGGATTATGCCTATTCCCCTTTCGAAGACTCTGATGCGGAGGAGTCTATTCCCTCGGTCTCCCCCCCTGAGGTCCCCCCCCCCCCACCCTGAGGACTACTCTTTTGGGGAAACCCTACATGCATTGAGGGAACACTTTCACTGGGAAGGCCAAGATTACTCAGATTCCAAGAAAAGGCTCAGGGATTTTCTTGTGCTCCCCCCGCATAGGCCCCTGGCTATCCCTCCTGTTTTAGATATATTGGATGATGTATACACAGAGGTCAGCCTTAATCCAGATTCTCTGCCTCCAGCTCCTGTTAAACCAGACAGGTATTACCGGGTTCCTGATTCACACCAGTTCCTATACAAAAGCCATACTGCTGACCCAGAAACTATTTCACAGGGTCCCAAGGGAATTAAGGCCTCTACTGCTAAAAACCCATTACCTTGAGAGAGAGATTCCAGAGCTTTAGAAAGGTGGGGGAAAAAGGTGTACACCTCGGCCACTTTAACCATGAGGGCATTAAACTGTCAGTTCCGTATGTTAAAGTGTCAACAGTTTTTGTTATCTCAGTTGAAAATCAAAATGACACAACCAGAACAACCAGATTTAAAAGAGTTGCAGGATTTGTTGCATGGTGCAGAGCAAGTGGGTAAACATACCTTGCAGTGTGGTTTTGATGCTTTAGAGGCCTCATGTAGAGCTGCTGTTACGGGGTCTGTTATACGTAGGCATGCTTGGCTCAAAGAGCAAACCTTACCAGATCATGTCAAAGCTAAATTATTAGATGCACCTCTTCAAAAAGATGTATTGTTTAGTGTTAAAGCTGAGGAGGTACTAAAGAAAATGGAGGAAAAAGCGAAATCAATGCAAACAGTGAAAGATTTCCTGCAGGTACAACCTCCACGTTTCAGCAGAAATTGGCCTTCAAAAAATTGGTCCTTTCCAGCCACGGACAGACCTCAGAGGCAGATACAGATGCCCAAGGGGTAGAGGGCAACCTCAAGGATCTTTCAGAGCCAGACAGTGGCAAGCACCAACCCCAAGAGGTGGAGAAGATAGATAGATCACAGTCATTTAGAAGACAGACACAATGACTTCCCCCCTATACCTGCCAAGCAAAGCTTTAATGGCAGCACCTTTGGACGGAAAACTGGCATTATTCTCAAAAAATTGGCATATTGTTACAAAAGACAAATGGATTCTGGACATTATAGACAGAGGCTACATGTTCCACTTTCACACCCTTCCAAAAATGAGAGGCATGCCAAACCTGCCACAAAATCAAAGGGCAGAGGCACAAAAACAAATTTCAGCTCTCATGGACATGAAAGCGATTCAAGAGGTACCTGCAAAAGAACAAGGTCAAGGGTTTTATTCCAGACTATTCCTGGTACCAAGGAAAGACAAAGATTGGAGACCTATCTTAGACCTATCCATCCTAAACACATATCTACAGATACCAAAATTCAAGATGCTCACATTACAGCAGCTTCTTTCCATGCTGGGCAAGGAGTCTTGGCTGGTAACATTGGACCTCAAGGAGGCATACCTGCATGTCCCTATCAGACAAGATTGCAGAAGATACCTCAGATGTCTTGCAGGTTCAACCCATTATCAATTCTCTGCATTGCCCTTTGGCTTATCTACTGCGCCCAGAGTGTTTACGAAATGCCTGGCATCAGTAATCGCCTTCTGCAGACTACAAGGAATACAAATCTACCCATATCTGGACGACTGCCTGATCCAAGCAGACAGCAAGGACATACTACTGAAACACATGGTGTTTGTAATAAAACTGTTGAACTTTCTGGGATACACAGTCAACAAAAAGAAATCAAAACTAATACCCTCTCAACAAATAATTTTCCTGGGTGCCAGCTTGAATACAACCACCCAGATGGCCTACCTCACGCCAGACAAACAAGGGCAACTGTCTCAATACTTCAGCAAAATGGCAACTTTCACCAGACTAACTGCAAGGAGAGTCCTGCAGTCTCTGGGATTCATGGCATCTTGCATCCTACTAATCCCATGTGCAAAGCTGCATATGAGGAAACTACAATGGTACCTAAAAAACTTATGGTCTCAACACAGCCACAGCTTGGAAACAATTATACCACTCATTCCATGCCTTCAAAGGGAATTTTTGTGGTGGGCTCAAGCATGCCAAAGAAACACAGGTCTCCCTTTCTGTGTACCTCAAGCAACTCAAATCATCACCATGGACGCCTCAGATTACGCCTGGGGAGCACACATGGCGGATCAGTGCATTCAGGGAAAATGGTCCCAAAAAGAGAAGCACCTACACATCAACCAAAAGGAGATGCTATCCGTGCAAAATGCTCTTATGACCTTCAAAGACAGACCTACTGCATCCAGGCCAGCTATTGATAAGGACAGACAACATCACAGTCATGTGGTACATAAACAAACAGGGGGGAACTCATTCATACCCCCTGTGCAGGCAAGCCATGACCCTATGGAACACAGCACTGGAATTGCAAATTCAACTACAGGCACAATTCCTGCCAGGGAAGGAAAACAAACTGGCAGACAACCTAAGCAGAAATATGACAGATCCACACGAATGGAAGTTGCATCCTCAAGTTAAGTTTTCTCAAGGATAACTCAGGCATGGGGACAGCCAGATATAGATCTGTTTGCTACCCACAGAAATTACCAGTTAAATTTTGTTCAAGGACCTATCATCCACAGGCCTGGAAAGTGGACGCACTCTCTTTCAATTGGACAACATTGACAGTCTATGCCTTCCCACCTCTTCCTCTACTGACCAAAGTTCTATTAAAAGCCAGTGGACGCACTCTCTTTCAATTAGACAACATTGACAGTCTATGCCTTCCCACCTCTTCCTCTACTGACCAAAGTTCTATTAAAAGCCAGAGCAGAGAGGCCACAAATGATTCTCATTGCTCCAGACTGGCCACGACAACACTGGTATCCGCTCCTAAAGAGCCTGACACACTCCCCACCATGGATCCTACCTCTTGTCCCTCTTCTGTTGTCCCAGGACAACTACAAAACCCTTCACAGCCAGCTCAAAACCCTAAATCTAGCTGCATGGAGAATACCTTAATTTCCCAACAGACTCTCCTCTCCAAGGTGGTGCAGGATGTCATCTTTGAGGCCAGAAGACCTTCTACTAGAAAAGCCTACTCCGCCAAATGGAAAAGATTTTGTTCCTGGAATCAAGAAAAGGGCCAGAATCCTTGGGTAATAAATATACCTCAAATTTTACAGTACCTAGCTGAGATGTTAAACAGTGGCCTTTCCTTCTCCTCCAAGATCCACGCTTCAGCCATTTCCGCACAATACAATACAGACCCTCCTCTATTCTCACATCCTCTATTAAGGCAGTTCCTCAGAGGGGCAAAAAATATAAAACCCCCAAGGAAACCACCAGTTCCAGCTTGGGACCTCAACTTTGTATTGGAAAAGCTGACTCTGCCTCCCTTTGAGCCAGCTTCTTCAACAGAGCTACAATACTTGTCATGGAAAACAGCCTTCCTTCTGGTGATCACCTCAGCACGCAGGGTTTCGGAACTACAGGACTTCATGGCTGTGCAACCATTCATCATTTTCCATCAGGACAGAGTTTCCTTATGAACCAACCCTACCTTCATGCCAAAGGTAGTATCCAGTGTAGCTTTGATTCAGACTATCCACTTACCTACCTTTTATCCAAATCCACAGAACAAAGGGAAGAGGACACTACATTCCTTGGACATTCACAGACAACTCCGTTATTACTTGGACAGAACAAAGCCATTCAGGAAATCTGAGCAGCTCTGTGTCCTATGCTACAGGTGCTCAAGGAAAGGCTATTTCCAAACAGACCATTTCAAAATGGATAGCCCACTGCATACGCTTTTGTTATTCATTTCATGGAAAATCTGTGCCTGCATACATCAGATCCCACTCCACCAGGGCCATAGCTACCTCTGCAGCTTTCCTCAGGGGGGTTCCTACCAAGGACATTTTGAAAGCAGCTACCTGGAGTTCAGTGCACACTTTCTCCAAGCACTACCACCTTCCACTATACTCAAAATCTAGAGCGGGCTTTGCCACAGCTGTCCTGCAGGGCATCCTCGCTCCTCCTAGTTCCACTTAGTGCCTACCACCCTTACTTAGCTTTTGGATTCTACCCATCTGTAATGACTGCAGCTGTATGCACGATGAACATAGTACAGTTTTGTACCTACCATAAATGTAGATGTTCGAGTGCCCATACAGCTGCAGTCCAGGTTACCCCCCCCCTCTCCGTCACCTCTTAGGACAGGCCTTATGACAAACACCTTTATCATACAACCTATTTGGGGTATTCTTTTATGGTGTATTTGCTTGCAACTACTGTTTGTTGATTTATCTATATTGCATGTTTGCATAACGTTATGTTTTGCCTTCCTTCTGGGGGCACCTGACATCTGGGGCAAGAAAAACTGAAGAAAATGGCGTTGGCTGTCTCTTTTATACCCCTGCCGCACTGACGTCAGGGAAGAAGCGACGACAACCGACGCTGGACCTAGACTTTGGAATTCGGCCGACCGAGGACCCGCCTGACGGCAGGATAACCCATCTGTAATGACTGCAGCTGTATGGGCAGAAGGTAGAAGGGAAGGTAATGCACATGACACTTTAGAATTATACGAGTTAAAATGGATTTTATTGCTCAGAGCACACATAGAGCCAGGTCTAAATACAGCGATCAACATTAGACCAGCGCTATTATAAATATAATTGTGGTTTGAATTTAATATCAGGAATATATGAAAAATTGATTATATAAATAGATAAAATTTACACAACATGCTAGTAACCATAATCTATTTACTTTAATGTCTTACCTGATATGGAAATATGATGTCAATCTAGTTTAACTATTGATTTTATCTACAATATAATTTTATTTCATTTTATTCCATATTACTATATATTATATTTTATTATACATTAGATGATGACTTGATTTATTATTTATTTTTATTATGCATACTTTCTATGCAGATATATTACATCTAGGCACTGATACCTTTTGCATCATGAATTTTTCTATATATATATTATTTCTTTTTGATACAAAAGCATATGTGGTGTCGATACATATAAATACCAAAGTATAGCACTTCAATTTGTGGTTCACAACAGAATTAATGCAACATAAGATTCTTGTTGTTGATTAATTTCTTTGTAAGAAAAAGTTATAACATATTTAAATCCACCACGGAGACTATCCGAACGGATATAAGGTTAAAGGATGTTGAACTTCTTTAGCTTACACTTGTAGTCATCTGGTATATTTATACTGAAGGTTGTTGTATAATTCTTTCAAAGAGTTTTCACCACAGGAAATGCTTTCCATATAAGGGCTTGATTCTAACTATTAGTGACAATCAATGATTCTTAATGGTTAATTGATATTTTTCCCGCCGAAATTTTAATTAATTGGGTGCATAATTTACTATATAAAATGAACTTATGTCATTTAAAATTTGTAACCTGAAGAAGCGCATTGTTAGATGCGTGAAAGCGCTTGTTTTATCTCAATAAAATAATATTTGCTGCTATCGTGGAGGCTTTGGTGATTTGTTGAATAAACAGTTTTGTACCTACCATAAATGTAGATGTTCGAGTGCCCATACAGCTGCAGTCCAGGTTACCCCCCCCCCCTCTCCGTCACCTCTTAGGACAGGCCTTATGACAAACACCTTTATCATACAACCTATTTGGGGTATTCTTTTATGGTGTATTTGCTTGCAACTACTGTTTGTTGATTTATCTATATTGCATGTTTGCATAACGTTATGTTTTGCCTTCCTTCTGGGGGATAACCCATCTGTAATGACTGCAGCTGTATGGGCACTCGAACATCTACATTTATGGTAGGTACAAACCTGTACTTTCAGGAAAGTCTGTCTGCAAATGTCGTAGCTTTTTATATGCTGAGCATTGTCAACATATCAATATGTGACATTGACTCTGCATGGAACAGCAAAAAATACAGGTAAATGTGTAATTATAGATCATATTTTTAAATTTTATATCAATGGAAACAGTACAGAATGTTGTACTTGTAAAAAAAAAAAAAAAAATAGATAAAAAAGATCAAGTATGAGCTATTGTCATATTTAAATCAGTAAGCAATTAAATAAAAGGCTGTTGCCAATGCTTTCAAGCTTTCAGATCACTGTTGGTCCCTTTTTATTTTTCATTTAAATGATTATCATGTTGTTCTATTAAATTTTAGCAAGGTAGTAAAAGTGACAGATAACTAACGTTGTCAACATAGAGAGACTGTTAATGTAATCTGTGAATTCTCTGTAATCTGTGAATTCTCTGTCATACTGAAGTCTGTCCCCATATACTTATGTAGTTTGGATGTAGTGCTTTATTTGAGACCTGCTTCACTGAAGTCCCATTAATCAGAAATTTAAAATGTGATAAAAGATTTATGCCGTGGGGTGGGCAAACTCTTGAAACACAGCTATGCATATGAGGCTTTACTACCCAGACTTCATTGACATAACCTATACCTAATTTGGAGTTGCACAACTTTGAGGTTGGTTAAGTAATTTTAAAAAAAACATGATGTTGAAGAAACAACACCACATCAATGAAGATAGTGTAGAAGTTGTAGTCTTGTTTTTTAATTAGTAAAGAAATAAGTAATTGTCAGTGTTCCTGGCCAACCCAAAACCCTTTTTGCTGTTTACTGTTGCTTCCTATCTATTAAATAATAGAAGCTTCTGGCATGCAAACTTTGTCCCTTCTTTTCAATGCATAGTTAAGTAGCTAGATTCTTTTGAAGGTAGTGTGAGTGGAGCTCATGTCCATAAAGAGTATGAACAGATTCTGTGTGTTTCATACCTCTCCATCTGTCTAGATTTTCCAAGAATGTCAAGAATTTTTCCTCATTTTTTTTTTGTTCCTCATAAAATTGGTGTTTTTCTGGCAAATTAGCGATGATTGAAGTTACTAAATAATGACAGACATTTGAGTTTCAGTCTTCATATCCTTCACAAAATGCATGGCAACACAAAACCTTTTATTCTAGCAACTTCCTAAGTTTATAACAGCAATGTTTAAATTTTGTCCCTATTTTTGTCTTTGTCTAGATTTCTAAGAGGTTGAAAGGCATGTACAGTGGATATAAAAAGTTTACACAGCTCTGTTAAAAATGCCAGGTTTTTGTGATATAAACATACGAGACCACAATAAATAATTTCAAAACGTTTCCCACCTTTAATTTGACCTATAACCTGTACAATTCAGTGGAAAAACAAATCTGTTAGGGGGAAAAATATAAAAAATAAAAAACGTACAATAAGCTGGTTGCATAAGTGTGCACACCCCTAAACTTATACTTTGTTGAAACACCTTTTGATTTAATTACAGCATTCAGTCTTCTTGGGTACATATCTGCCATCAATTAAAGAGACTCTGATTAACCCCAAATAAAGTTCAGCTGTTCTGGTTGGATTTTCCTGACATTTACTCAGTTGCCTGCTGCAGCAATAGCCATGGTTCGCAGACAGCTTACAAAGGATCAAAGGGATCTCATTGTTGAAAGGTATCAGTCAGGAGAAGGGTACAAAAAATTTCCACAGCATTGGATATACCATGCAACACAGTGAAGACAGTCATCAAAAAGTCTAGAAAATATGGGACAACAGTGATGTTGCTAAGAACTGGACGTCCCTCCGAAATTGATGAGAAGACAAGACGAAAACTGGTCCGGGAGGCTGCCAAGAGACCTACAGCAACACTGAAGGAGCTGCAGGAATTTCTGGCAAGTACTGGTTGTGTACTACATGTGACAACAATCTCCCCTATTCTACTTATGTCTGGTCTATGGGGTAGAGTTGCAAGACGGAATCCTTTTCTTACACAGAAAAATATCCAGGCCTGGCTAAAATTTGCAAAATAACAGTCTCCCAAAAGCATGTGGGAAAATGTGTTATGGTCAGATGAGACCAAGGTTGAACTTTTTGGCCACAATTCCAAAAGATACGTTTGGTGCAAAAACAACACTTTGTATCGCCAAAAGAACACCATCCCCAGGGTGAAGCATGGTATTGTCAGTATCATGCTTTGGGGTTGCTTTTCTTCAGCTGGAACTGGGGCTTTAGTCGAGGTGGAGGGAATTATGAACAGTTCCAAATACCAGTCACTTTTGGGCCAAAGCCTTCAGGCGTCTGCCAAAAAGCTGAAGATGGAGGAGTTTCACCTTTCAACACGACAGTGACCCCAAGCATACGTTCAAATCAACAAAAGAATGGCTTCACCAGAAGAAAATTAAAGTTTTAGAATGGCCAAGCCAGAGCCTAGACCTAAAATCAATAGAAAATCTGTGGGGTGACCTGAAGAGAGGGCTGTGCACAAGAGATGCCCTCACAATCTGACAGATTTGGAGCGATTTGCAAGGAAGAGTGGGCAAATATTGCCAGGTCAAGATGTGCCATGCTGATAGACTCCTACCCAAGAAGACTGAATGCTGTAATTAAATCAAAAGGTGCTTCAACAAAGTATTAGTTTAAGGGTGTGCACACTTATGCAACCAGCTTATTGTACGTTTTTTATTTTTTATATGTTTTCCCCTAACAGATTTGTCTTTCAATTGAATTCTACAGGTTATAGGTTACATTAACGGTGGGAAAAGTTTTGAAATGACTTGCTGTGGTCTCATCTTTTTATATCACAAAAACCTGGCATTTTAAAAGGGGTGTGTACATTTTTTATATTTACTGTAGTGTGTATGTGTGTGTGTAAATATATATATATATATATATATATATATATATATATATATATATATATATATATATATAGATCTAGGACTTTTGATCGAAAGATCAAAAGTCCGAATCCATAACCACCGAACATACAATAACGAAAGCGCTTTCATCGAAAATGCACTTTCGTTAAAGTGTGTTCACAAAAAAAAAAACACTACATTAACGTTTTTGAGGGGGCTTTCCGCCTGCACCCCCATGTGGGGGGCTGTGCCCCCTACTTTAATATTCTCCCTCCAAGATCGCACTACAGTGGGGAAAAGGGAATTTTCCCTTATCCGCACTGTAGCACGACCCCCACAATAGGCATACGTAAGCAAAAGTGCTTCTTTGGTGAAAAGCACTTTTGCGTAAGCATGCTTACCTGAAATGGATTCGGACTTCTGATCTTTCAATCAAAAGTCCTAGATCCATATATATATATATATATATATATATATATATATATATATATATATATATAGATATAGATATAGATATATATATATATAAAATATACAAAATAGGCAGATAGATATAGAATATCCCCCTTGATCTTGTGTGTTGCATTATTCTCTAGGAAGTTGGCATTTAGTATCCGGACCTTTGTTTCAGTGGGATGGGTAAGACCAATCTCTAACCAAATGGAGTAGGTTAATTCGAGCACAAAAGGCTATACTTAAAATGGCAGACAAGGAAAGATAGCTTAGTACTTACCTATGAACCTGTTATGGCTGCTGCATGAAAGGCTCCTTTGTTCTGTATTAGAAATGGTATAGTGGAATACTTGAGCTGTGCAGCAGTATTTTAAACAAATGATAGTTGGACTTTAACATAGGCCTCAAATATACTTATTAAACAGTGCTTTTGCTGGAAAATGTTTAGTTCTTGGAGAATCCTATTTTAGAGCTGTATTTTTAACTTTGAAATAAGGGATGCAGACATACCTCTCAACTCTCCAGATATTTGCATAAAGCCCACATGTGTATCTCATGTTTAGTCTGTTCCTCATAAAATCTGTGGTTTTCTATCAAGTCATTGGGGATTGATATCACTAAATGGCAAACATTTGAGTTTCAGACTTGATATCCTTCAGGAAATGCATGCTGACACAAAACCTGTTATTGTAGCAGCTAAGTTTATAAAAGCAGTAATAAAAATATGTCCCTATTTTGGACCTTTGTCGTACCATTCTCTAGCTTTGTCCAGATTTCTTGTACTGAGAGGTTGAGAGGTATGCTTGCAGCGTGTAAAAAATACCATTTCTCAGATTTTTTTGAAATGTGGCTTACAGAATGTAGAAGACTGATCTCGTTGGACATTTAGTTTAATGTTTTACTTCATAAAATAAACCGTTTCCATTCTAATACTGATAATGTTAATAATGGTGAATTTTTTTTATACTGTGTCAGTTTAGTTTGTAGGAAATATGTCTTACACTTTGTTTTTTCTTTCTGCAGTACTTGAAGGAGGCATCTGGTGTGGGCTATGTGCTTAGTGGTGCGGGAAACTTCATGGAATACTCCGTTGACCACATTCATGATGTGCCCAAAGGCTCCCTGAAGTTTTACTATGCTGACCCTCGCTCTCTGGGGGGCTTTGCCCATGTGGTAGTCAATAAAAAGCAAATGATTGTCACATTTATTGAAGCCAATGGCAGATCTTTATACCAGACAGTTCTACCAAGACGTTCCATGATGTAGCTACTAAATTCTGAACTTAGGCAGTGTCTCTCTATCATTAGAGTCTAGCCTGATATCTTTAATTTTTTTTCCATAGCGTAGATGTCTAGGAAAAAAGAAAACCAAGAGAGGGGACAGAAAAGGCTAGCTTATATTTTAAACATGTATATGGTGTGTTACCTAGGTAGAAATCACAAATACCTACAAACACCAGACTGGACGGCAAACTATGAGAAGTGATATAAAAACAAACCCAGATGTATCTGTGACTGACCATAAACTACTACATTTTGGTAATATTTTTATAATCTTTTCTTTTTGGGTACATGTTCCTTGCCCAAGTGATTGTTGAAACTTGCTTTTTAAATTCTGTGAATTTTGTCACTTGCATCTGATGTCAGTTTTCATGTATTCCACAATTTGTGTTCGGATCTGACACTCTGATCCAACCCGGACATTATTCCAGCTCATGGAGACGAACAAACTCTTGAGTTCCTTTCCTATCCATAATGCACCAAGCCTAACTCTCCTTAGATCTCGTTTGCCGCTTTTGCGGCAAGATGTAGTTGACAACTGCTTTCAAGCATTGGTGTTAAACCTAAGTCTTTTTTTCTTAACAATTTTTTACAAATTTCTCCGTACTATCTAAACCTTTAATAATGTTAATAATAATAATAATAATAATTAAATGTCTTGTCCCTGTCGGTGTCATTTTCTTCTTTTACTCCTTATTGCTGTAAAAACACTTGAGTGTACTCTTCCTGCCATTGTTAGTAGGTCCTTTCCAAACCTTATATATTTCTGTGTCTTCAGGGAATTATTTCTCATTTCTGACAGAAAAAAAAATATTTGCTGGCCATTTTTCTCTCTGCCCTTTATCAGAGTTCTTGGCTGTTGTCTAGTTATATGTTTACTGAATTGACAGATATGTCAGAAAAAGGTTTAAAGAAATGTATGAACTGTGGGCACAAAATGTCCTTTACTGATGCCCACCCCATGTTTACTGTTTGGGGCTGAACATTTGGATAAAGATTACGATATTTGTAGTGGGTTTAACCTTCGAGCTCTCACCGAGAGGCAAAATAAGTTGATTTTCAAAAAAGCCTTTTACCAACCACTTTTTCTCAGGCCATCGCTGGAGTTCAATCTCCTAAATCTAAGTTCAAAGACCTGTCAAAAAGGTGCAGATTTTCTGACTTACTCCTTCTACTTCATCTGAGCCAAAGAAAAAGAAATCCAAATCGGATCCGACATCACCTGTAATCAGGCCATCTTTGGATCCAACAAAGATTCTGGCAGTTCGTTCCATTCCGAGGAATGTACCAAGTACCAGAAGTTTTTGCCCAGGACAGTTTATTCACCCTCAGTAGACCCAATACTATCAACGGAGCCCTCCCCTTTTCTTGAGCAGCACTCTAGGCCCCCATCTGTCATCGCATTACTCCAGAAGTATTAGAGGCTGATGTTCAAAGGATGGTGAGGAAACTGGTCACAGAGTAATTTCAGAAGGAAGTCTTCACAGTTCCTACCCCTTTGGGTCAGGGACATCATCCAGTGATGACTACCGCTCTGACCCAAGCTGTGGGATTGGAGTCCTCAGATCCAAGTGTTCCAGGCCCTTCTGAGTCAGATCCAAAGAGAGTTTTCTCTTCGGATCCGACAGTTACTCTGAGCATTTTGGTTCTGATGTCTTTGGAACCAGAATGCTGTTTTAGCCAAAGCTTCCAGGTCAGATCCAAGGGGATAGTCAACTCCAAAGTTTGTGGAGCAGACTCTTCCTGTCAGAGCTTTGACGTCGGACAGCTCGGCTCTGGCTTCCACCTCAGGCAGATAGCTCTCAGAGCGGAAGGAGCTTGCATGCCAAAAATTCTCTCTGGAACAGTCAGCTTTCAAGGTTGTGAAGCGGGTTTTCTCTGCTCCAGCAGGTCAAGCAGGTCCCCCCCCCCTCAGATCCATTTTTGACATCTCCGCTGTATTTGTCCCATGATCCTCAGTATTCTGCGCCACCTGGACAGCCAACCCAAAGCTTCCAGACCACCCAGCCAGGTATTGTTATCTCCTCTGATATTTCTCTGGATCATCCCACTGAAGAAGTCCCTAGGAAGATGAAGTGCAAGAGGAGGCACTTGGACTTCCCCCAGAAGTCTGTCACCTTGGACACAGACTTTGGTGAGGAAGGGTCTTCCAAATCACCACCTGATGATGTCTCGTTTGGAGACATCCTTGAGGACCTAAAACAGAAGCGTAGTTGGTCTGCCCAAAATCTGTATTTCTGGAAGCATTCAGGCCTGGCCCGTCTACCTCCTGGGTCACTCCACCCGCCTATGAACTCCTTGATTTGGTTACTAGGTGGGTGTGGAAGGCACCTGATGTGATTGAGCCAATCCCCAAGAGAATGGATAGGATTCTGGCTCCACCAGTAGAGAGAGAGCATTGGAGTAAGGAAGTTCCGGTTGATGCCATGGTGGTGGCGGTAGTACATAAAAGGAACTCATGGAACAGAGTTCCACTGTCCACAGCCTTAGTAGAGATTCTAAGGCTCTTGACAGATTTGGGAAGAGAGTGTGTGCATCTGATCGCTGAACTATTGGGCACAGTTCACGAGCTTGCAAAGGGACTTAATTAAGGAACTTTCAAACTCCTTTTCAGGGACCACTTCTGCAGACTCTCAAACTTCTGTGGTTGCACAGCTGGCTACCCTTCAGTCTATTGCAAATTCGTCCATGCTCATCTTGCATGTGGCAGAAGGCACCTCAAGGGCTGCAGGTTCAGGCATTTCCATCAAAAGGTATGCCTGGATGGGTCTGTGTGATTTTGCAGAGCCCCTCAAGTCCTTATTCATCAATGTTCCTTTTGACTGCACTTCTTTGTTTTGGCCTCACAGTGAGGGACACACTCTCCAGGTGTGAGAAAGACTGAAAGACCCTACTTCCCGTGGTCATACATTTTTCGACCTCTCGAAGGACCTTTTCCAGGAATCGGTGGGGAGGTCAAAAGATGCAGGTCAAGACGTCCCAAGGTCCTTTCCAGGACACAGGTGGAGATGGTTCCCCCAGACATAGAGGGGGAGCTATAATGGAAGGTGATGCCCCCATGGTAGAGGAGGCCCACAAAACCAGAAGTCTAGAGATTTCTTTTCTGACAGACCCTTTCAGCATTCCTGAATGGAGGCCCAATTGCCTGCATCTGGAGGCAGTTGGGTGTCACTTATCCCTGCAACTAGCCTGGTTAAACATAAACGACACTTGGGTGCAGAGGATCATTTCCAGAGCTTATACTATTCACTTTTCCCTCCTGTTACCCAGGAATATCCCCAATGTTCCACCCAATCAAAGAGAAACACCAGAACTGGAAATATAAAAGTTACTAGAAAGAGTCATCCAAGATGTCCCTCCAGACCAAATAGAATCCGGATATTACTCGAGATTCTTTTTAGTGCCAAAGAAAACCGGGGACTGGAGATCAATTTTAAATCTCAGTGTGTCAAACAAATCTGTTTGACACACCAAGTTCCAGATGGCCATGGTTGTCTGTTCTGCCATTCCTGAGCAAGGACAACTGGATGTGCTCAGTAGACCTTCAGGATGCATACCATCACATAAAAATGAACAGACATTGTAGCAGGTATGGCCCCCAGGGTGTTCCAAGTGTGTGGCAGTGGTGTCAGCTCTGTAGGGATTCTGCAGGTTTCCATACCTGGACGACTGACTCGTTACTGCCCTGACTAGGCATCAACTGGTACAAGCCTGAGACTGTGTGTTGCAGACTTGTTCAGTTCTTGGAATAACTATCAGTCATAACAAATCACAATTACAACCTACCCAGTCACTGGAGTTCATAGGAGCAACAGTTCAACACAGTCTCTATGGTAGCATCACTTCCCTTTTGAGAGTACAAACTTTATGAAGTCAGGTCAAGAAAATAAATTGCAGTACCAAAATTTCAGCGATGTTGAGTCTACAGGCCACGTGCTCAATGTCAGTGGCAATAGTCTTAGCTCCTTTAGCAAGATATCACATAAGAATTCTGCAATGGATGTTACAGACACAACAGTCAATTCTGTCTGTCAACCTTTGTTGAAGATAAAAATAACTCAGGCATGCAAACACAGTCTTTCCTGGTGGATGCAGTCACAACTGCCATTGTTAGGCCGCCCTGTCATTCTCCATCAGCTCAATGCCACATTGACCACAGATACTTCCCAGATTGGGGGGGGCATTTTCTGGGGAACCAAGGTGCTTGGTCCCCTGAGAAGGCCAACTTGTGTATCAGTGTTCTGGAAATGAGAAATGAGTGCTTTTGGCATTGCAAGCATTCCAAAACTCTTTCCTTCTCTGAATGATTACGATCCAAATGGACAACATGTCAGTGGTTTGGTACATAAACAAGGAGGAACCAGATCTTGCCCCCAGTGTCAAGAAGCCCTAAGGGGTATGACAATAGGCAAGTTCTTCCAACCACTTTCTAACTGCAGCTCATATTCTGGGGAAGTTCTGCATGATAACAGACAGTCAGAGCAGGTCTATATTACTACCTCACAAGTGGTCCTTCAGACATGATTTTCCATCAGTGTTGCCAGCCGTGCAACAGTCTGTTTACATCTCCTCTAAACAACAAGTGCAGGAACTTCTTTATCCTAATCCCCTCTCTGGGGGGAGTCACTGCTGGATGCTCTCCACCATATTTGGTCCCCTGGTCTCCTATACACTTATCCCCCGACTATTTTAATTCCCAAATTTCTACAGAAAGCAACCAGGTTGCCTCATTGCACCTTACTGGCCTCGACAAATTTGGTTCGCCTTCCTTTGGCCTCTTCTGTTGTACCCACCTTGCATTCTGGATCTGACTCCAGACCCTCTGTCTCACTTGACAGGCATAATTCACCCAGACATGACAAACCTCAAGCTAACTGCATGATTTCTCCAATTCCATTGATAGCCAGGAAACCTGTGCTGTCTTTTCCTATCCGTTCCATTCTGTTGTCATCCCATAAGCCCTCTACGAGAAAACTTTACAGAAGCAAATGGAGAAGATTTGTTTGTTGGGCAGAGCAGAATCAAGTAGAACCTTTCTCAGCTCCGATACATTCTGTTATTGAAATTTTGGCAATTTTATTTAATGAGGGAGCTAGTTCATCCACCGTCAAAGTCCAACTTGCAGTTATGTCGCATTTCCATATGGGGTTTCAGAATTCCTCCCTAGCATCCTCTAAACTGTGCAAGGCATTTCTGAAGGGTACTCTTCTACTCCGTCCTCCTTTCAGAGATACTATACCACCATGAGATTTGGTACTGCAAGCCATAACACAGTCCCCCTTTGACCCTGCAGCTAAGTCTTATCTAAAATTCTTAACCTGTAAGACTATCTTTGTAGTTATGGTTACATCAGCTAGAAGAATTTCAGAACTTCAAGCATCATCTTCTAAGCCCCCTTATTTAATTTTCCAGGACAGGGTTACTGTACGTACCAGTGCTTCCTTCGTACCTAAGGTGTTGTCAGAATCCAACATTAACCTACCAGTATTATTCCCAAGTTTCGCAAATGGAAGAAAGTATATGTTGCACTTGCTGGATGTTCATAGGCAGTTGCATTTCTACCTGCATAGAACAAAACAAATTAGAAAGAGACCAGCTTTTTATTTCCTTTACGCATCACAAGATGGGTGAATCAGTCACACAGGTAACTATTGCCAGATGGTTCACAGATTGTAACTAATTTGTTTACACTAAATTGAATCTCCCCTTCCAGAAACATTAAAGGCTCGTTCAACCAGATCTATGGCTACTTCCACTGTATTCCAATCAAGAACATCCATGGATAACATTTGTGTGGTTGCTACTTGGTCAAATCCTCATACCTTAATCACTCATTACAAATTGGATCTGGTCTCGAGGGGAAGAGGGTCCTTTGGCTCAACTGTATTCAGAAATATCCTTCGTTAGAGTTCACCAAGGAAATTAGGTAGTTGGGGACTCTGTCCCATAAATTGAGGAATGAATGAAAATTGACATCAGATAAAGAATGTACTTAGCATAATGTTCCATCTGTGTTGTCCATTTTCATTTTTATTATCTTTCTCTCAAGATGTATATATTATCTGAGGGGAGTTGGGCTTGGTGCATTGTGGGTAGGAAAAGATTGGTGCATTGTGGGTAGGAAAAGAGATGGAGAGTTTTTGTTGCCACGAACTGGAATAATGGCAGTGTCAGATCCGAACCTATATGTTGAAGAATGAAAATGGACAACACAGATGGAATGTTGTGATAAGTACATAACTTTTTCTTTCTTTGATTGATGGTTCCATTGCATTCTGGGGGCAGACAAGTCCACGTTAGGGTCACTGTGTGCAAAACTTTAGAAAGGAACTGTCATGCCAGCGTTAACCAATACAAGTACTTAACTGGAGATTATTGTTAAATTTGTAAATGTGTAAAGTAAAATAATGCTTTCTTAATTTATTCTCATCGGCACTTACTTTAGAATATCTGGAACTCTAACTCTGGGATGATCAAACTTTGTAGTGGGTTTTGCTGTCACAGGTACAAGACCATTCACTGGCTGTCTAAATTTATTGCATACATTTTGTGCTTTGGAACTTTTTTGCTATATGTAAATGGCTATGTAACATTTGGCAAAAATCAGATACCAGTTCTCAAATCCCATACCCACTTTTATTTGAAATGTGCACAGCCCTTACCAGAAGGAATTAAGTAGTAGGACTTCTACTGTCTCCAGTGTGTGGTGGTCAGTATTTCATATGGACCCCTATTATCATGGTAAACAGCTACCTAATTTTCAGATAAGGGAAACCATTTGGCAGTGCTGTTAAACATTGTTTGGAACATGCCTAGCTACCTCTGGATGAAATAGAACCTGTCATACTCTGCCTTCCTACAGAAGTACAGAGTCTAGGTTTTTATTTTTACTTCATTTATCATTTTGATATTTGTGGAGACTTATTTGCAAGAAATTCATACTTAAACAAGTATGTAGTCTGCATTTCCACCTTTCAGTGTGAACATGTTTCTTGTATAATCACAAAGAACAAACAATGACAATGTTTTAACTGTTATAATGTGCTGAATGTATTTACTTCTTAGGTGTTATCAGTATGATTGTTTGTTTTTAATTAGTCTGGCTTGCATGTTTAGTTTTGCTGAGTATGCACTCTTTCCAAGTTTTGCACTTTTTCTAAATGTTGCATACTTTTAAAATAAAATTTAAAAAAAGTTTCAAATAAAACCTTTAAAGATGAGCAACCCACATTTGTGATTGATTTCAGATGGATTTTTTATTTTTGCAAAGCTACATATATACGCACAAAGTGCAATAACTGTTAAACTGCATTTTCCTTATAGGTATTTTAATTTGAATGTACACCTCCCCTTGATGCTTCTGTCATTTTTTTAATGTAAGTCTCTAATATCAAACTATTTTCTTTGACATCTTTTCTGATTTGGGAGCATACATAAATATGGCTTCTGGCTACTGGATGCATGGATATGTAAGTGTATAAAACTGACCTTAACTTGAGAGACAAGGAAAGTCATTGTTAAGCTGCACCACAAGTGTCTTTAATTTCCAGTGATTTTTGTTTCTCTTATAAAATGTAGATGCATCTTTCTCCTGGTGTCTTTGTATCCATTAGTGTAGTGTTCAGTGACCGAGTCAAGTGTCAGGGTTCTTTACTACAATATAATAAGTCAGATAACTGACTTTGTAAAGATTTTGCAAAGTACTGGGTTATTGTAGCAGACATGATGTGCAAGTCTCTGACCGAATAAGAACTATTGAGCATGAGCGACTCTTTAAATGGGCAGTACAGTAGACCTCAGATTGGAGCAGTGAGGGCCATAGAAACTGACCCACCCACCCAAATCTACTTAGTACTTCTCCTTGCTGTCTTTGCCTTTCCATATGTTAAATGTTCCATTCCCATATTTGACCAGGGCACCAATGAATTTCCCTAATAGTTTCCTGTAGGTGATGTCAGAGGGCTGCAACAGGAAGAAAGGCAGCCTTATAAGCACTTGGAGGAGTGAAATCAGTGATGGGACAGGGTCCAACATACTTGTGGATTTTACAAATGTGGAAAAGGATTTTCCGCAGTTTGAGGTCATGGTGCTACAAAGATGTCTGGAAAATGAGGATCTACAGTGACTAATAACTGTTGTAGACTAGTAGATAATGATGTGCTTCCATGTACAGATGAGGTTGAGCATTGCATAACTGATGATATAAGTAGTGATGCAGGATTTTCCATTTTGGATATAGGCAAAACAGTAATGGCATGCACCTGAGGACAGTGAGTGGTATAAAGAAGGATATGACATTTTGTGTTCAGCTGCTGAGAGGTAAGGTAAATGTAACTGGTACTATGGAATCTTATGTTGTTATCACTGCAGACAAGCATATATAATGGTAACCATAGGGCAAGGAAAATCCTCCTTAAGCTGCACCACCAGTGATTTTTGGCCTCCTCTAGATGAGTGACTCCTGAAACAATGAGACTAAATGATTAAAAAACAAACTTGCATATTACAAGTCCAACATGGCCCTTTCTTGGAATATTCCCTTTTCTCCAGGGTATGGTGATTACAGACTTAGCATATATTTTTTTTTTGGGGGGGGGGGGGGCTTGTCCCCTACATTGTGGAGATGGAGTTTAAAAGAGAAGAGCAATCTTAAATTCGCTCTCTTCCTAGGTTTTTGGACTTTTTTTTCCCCGACTTGCCAGCCTTCGTGTTTCGAGTACTGACTTTTCAATAGCGAGCCTATATAACAGAAATGAGGACACTATTAAAGAAATAAGGCATCCTGTGGCTCACATCTTTTCAAAAAAGGGTGGTTGTGTAGAATGATAAATGTGTGTGGGTTATCATGCCACTAGGTTTTGCAGTAGAGTATATGGGAAAGTATATATGTGAATGTGTTTATTCACATAGGTATGGAGACTTTCTTTGAAGTGACATTTGCATAGTTTGCTTTAGCAAAAGAAATTTACAGTTTGATACCCTGGAAATACTATCCCTTTAAGGACAATTTTCTAATGTTAAAGAAAAAGCTCTATATGTAATTCAGAACATATGATATGGCATATCCTAAACAATTTACGACAGCCACCAAAGTGCACTTTAAAAGTCACTGGTCCTGCCACTGCACTCTCCCTCCTTAAACATCCCCTATTTCCCATACCTTAATCTACTTTCTGCCCTTAACTCACTCATCTCACTAGCTCTCTCTAATCTTCCTTGACTACTTTTTCTACTGTCTTCGAAAACCTATTAAGGAAATCGCCTCAGAGAAACTTTCTGTTGTAATTGTTTTGCCTTCATGCAACTACATTATGATAAATCTGGGTTTTTGTAACCACTTGCCCCAAAAACTATATTCATCTTAATGACATATTTCTTTTTATACATCTTGAAAGAGCTTTGCTATACTCCTGATTATTGACACTGTATAACATTGTTGATTTAACAGAATCCAGACAGCATTAAAGTACTGCTTAACACTAGGAGCCTGAACAAAAAAAAAAAATCCACACCCTGCAGGCCCTACACCAGACTTCAGATACAGCTCTTGAGCTCCTCCCTCTACCCATAATGCCTTACTCCATCCCTATTGCCTTAGATCTCATTTGCCATGAACAAACGCAGATTCCACTCTTGAGTGATTTAGTGTTTATATTGTGAGTTACTCGATTTTTTTTCGTATATATTTTTTTTCTTTTTCCTTTTTCTAGTCTTTTGACCTCCCTCTAGTTTTTTGCTGGTAGTTAGGAAAATCTTCCCCTTTTCTATACTCATTTTTTTTTATAGTAATTATTATTATCATTGCTGGTAATTTATTTTTATTTTTTCTTGTAACTGTCCTTTTAGAGAGATGTTGTTTCCCTTTTTCCTATTGTTCTTAGTCTCTGCCCTCTTTTTGTTTTTTTTCTTCTTCCTGTAACCATGTTGGACAAACCAATGGGTTTTAAACAATGCACTTCTTGTGGGCATAAGATCCCAAACTCATATGCTCGCAAGGAGTGTGTTCATTGCCTTGGAGACGGGCATTTGGATATGCCTACATTCAATCCTAGAGCCCTGGCAGATAAAAGGAATAAATTAATTTTAAGGGGTCTTCTTCCCTCTCTACAGTGAACTTTCACTTAACCGGCACCCATGGGGATTGGTAGATGCCGGATAACTGTAGATGTTCTTCATGTTTAACTGTTGCAGTCATCACCTGTGGGGTTATCTCTGCTGTGGTAGCCCTTGGCCGGCCTGAATTCCAAGGTCAGTGTTTTTCTGCATCGGCTGCTGTCGCTTGCTGACTGATGTCAGAGTGTCAGTGCTGTAAAGCAAGGCAGCCAACGCCATTACATCAGTCTTTCTTGCCTTGGAGCCCATAGCAGAAGCAGTTTGCAAGTGTGCCAGTCGATCGCTACCAGAGTTCGAATTATAGCTTAAAACGTCTAAAGCTAAGTAGCCCGTTGGAGATCCTTTTTTCCGGCACTAACCGATGTCTGAAAAAGTTAACAATTGTCTCACCTGTAGAAAGCAGATCCCACACCGAGACTTCCATTCACACTGCATCACTTGTTAAGGCCCAGACCACAGCGTCCCCTGTTGCCCGTTTTGTGCCCTCTTTAACGCGAGAACCATTCATCATAGAGCTCTTATTGTAGACAGGTATTTTTGCCTTCAGTCTTCGCATTCCAAAACGGCATCCATCAGCCAACAAACCGTAGACATACCTAAAAAACGTAGAGATAAAGATAGGACCACACAAGGCTAAGCCTTCTGATGACACTACTGCTAAGCAAGGTCATCAGTTCTCCAGGATTCAATGAGGAGCTTTTGCAGCCCCTGATTCCCAATACGATATCTGTGCAGGCCTCTACTGAGACCCTTTCGGAGTCAGATATGCCGCAAAAATCTACTTTGTCTTCCAAGCCTTTGGTTGTCTCTGCCTCGGTTGGGTCCAGAGCTGCGACGCAGGCACCAGCTTCCAAGGAGGCCTTTCACGTGATTCTAGACAAAAAAAGTCTTCTCATCCAAATACCGTTTCTCTCAGACCAATGGATACTCTTAGGCCTAGAAGCAAAGGCCACTCCTAAAAAAAACTACCTCTAGCCACCATCTTACTCCTGCTCCACCACCCCAAGCCCAAATGCTTAAAATGGCGGAGGATCCTATCTCCCTTATCTGGGGTAGTCAGGCCACAACTTCTAAAAGGAAAAGACACCCTTCTCCTGAAATAATGACAGAACAGGATTCTGAGGAATCTGATTATTCAGATTTTGAAGAGGAACAACCTCTGACTGCTTATGAGGATTTAGATGCAGAGGACTCTATCCCTTCTGCCTCCCCACCAGAACCTTTCCTTTGAGGAAACCCTTCACACTCTCAAGGAACATTTCCACTGGGAATCTCAGCACTTCCCCAGTCCAAAAGAAGACGAAGAGTTTCTAGATCTGCCCCAGCACAGACCCCTAGCCATCCCCCTATCTTAGAAGTGGTGGATGATGTTTTCCATGAATCCAGCTTAGCCCCTGATGCCCCCCTACCTGCTCCCAGTAAACCTGACCAGGTATTAGAGTACTGGATTCTCACAAATTCCTATACAGAAATCCTGCTGCAGGCCCCGGAGGTCATTACAAAGGGACTTAAAGGAGCTAAGGGTAGTTCTGCTAAGAATCCTATTCCTTCTGACAAAGATTCCAGAGCTCTGGATAGATGGGATAAAAAAGTATACGCCTCTGCAGCTTTAGCTATCAGAGCACTCAGCTGTCAGTTCCATATGTTATAATATCAACAACACACTTTGGAACTATTAAAGGAAAAGATTTCAACCTTTGCTGACTGTGCCAATTTGAAGGAGCTAGCAGATTTACACCACTCCACTTGTCACATGGCCAAATACTCATTACACTGTGGATGTGATACCCTAGAATCCTCAAACAGGGCAGCAGTGTCAGGATCTGTCATTAGGAGACATGCATGGTTGAAGGAACAACCTCTCCCTGATCATGTCAAGTCTAAATTAATTGATGCACCCTTGGATAAGGACCACTTGTTTGGAGCTTCCCTATCCCAGGGACAACAGAGAACCAAACAGTGGACCACCTCTACCCCAAAAGCAGGGAGTTCTAAGCCATCCTTCTATGGCAAAAACTCTCAATTTCTCCCTCTCTCCCCTCTGCCCTCCTTTCAGTCACCAAAAGCTAGGAGGAAGGCTTTCAGTAACAAAAGGACCAATGGGTCTTAAAGATCATTTTTCAGGGATACAAATTCTCTTTCAGTAAACTCTCAATTCCAAGAGACTACCCAGACTTGCTTACAAATCAGTGGGCAGAGGCATTGAAACAAGTCCACACTCTCCTATCCCAGGGGGGAGTGTAACCTCTTCCCCCAGATCAAACAGGCAAAGGCTTTTATTCTATACTATTCCTTCTTCCCAGAAAAGAGGGCACTTGGCGCCCCATCCTGGGTCTGTGCATTCTGAGCACCTCCCTGGTGGTCCCCAAATTCAAAATACTAAGTTTGCAGCAGCTGCTGCCTATGCTGACAAAAAATGCCTGGTTAGTGACCTTAGACCTAAAGGATGCCTACCGCCACATGCCCATAAGGGAATCCTGCAGGAAATTCCTGCGCTTCAAAGCAGACTCACAACACTTTCAGTTCTCTGTGCTACCCTTTGGCTTATCTACCACTCCCAAGGTATTCACCAAATGCTTAGCCCCAGCCATAGCATTTTGCAAACAGAGAAACACACAGATTTACCCTTATCTGGATGACTGCCTTATTCAGGCAGAGTGCAAAGAAAAGTTGCTGCAGGACCTCCTCTTTGTCAAAACCCACCTAACTTCGTTAGGGTTCAACATCAATGAGAAGAAATCAAAGCAAACACCCTCCAGGAAGATTATTTTCTTGGGAGCACTGCTGGACACAGCATCTCAAATGGCCTTCCTATCCCAGAAAAGCAGAGCTTCCTGCCTGTCTACTTTTCCCAGCTGTCTTCCAGAAATCACCTCACTGCAAGGAAGTTCCTGCAAGCCTTGGGGTACATGGCATCTTGCATCCTTCTAATTCCTCTGGCCAGGCTTCACATGAGAAAACTTCAGTGGTATCTAAAGAACCTTTGATGTCAGCACTCTCAACCTCTAGAGACCTCCCCTGTATAAGGACAGAGTTTCTCTGGTGGACAGGGGCCTGTGCCAAGAACAAGGGTCTACCGTTCGCCCTACCAGGCAGACCATTACCACTGACGCCTCAGACATTGCTTGGGGCTCTCACCTACAAGGCAGGTACACCCAAGGTCTTTGGGGTTCCCAGCACCTTCCCTTACACATCAACCAGAAGGAAATGATGGCAGTGCAAAAGGCTCTGACATCCTTCAAACACCATCTCAAGTTAGGGGTTCTCCTTATCAAAACGGACAACACCACAGTAATGTGGTACATCAACAAACAGTGAGGGACTCCATCTTGCCCTCTGTGCAGGCTAGCCATGAACCTCTAGCTGGCAGCCTCTTCCATGGGACTACACCTAATAGCCCAATACCTTCCAGATATCAACAACACCCTGGCAGACCACCTAAGCAGGAACTTACTGGATCCCCACGAATGGCAGCTCCACAAAAAAAATCTTTCTACAGATCACTCAGGAGTGGGGGACTCCAGAGGTGGATCTCTTTGCTTCGCATCTCAACCATCAGCTGAAAAAATTGTGTACCAGGGAGTATCACCACCTAGTGTGGAAGGTGGATGCCTTGACCTTCCCCTGGAACACCCTCTTTGTGTACTCATTCCCTCCTCTGCCTCTTATTCCCAAGGTACTGATCAGAATAAGGGAGGCGAGACCAAAGGCCATCCTCATTTCTCCAGACTGGCCCAGACAACATTGGTACCACTTACTGCCCAGCCTGATACTACTGCCTCCCAGGCAACTTCCCCTGATCCCAGACCTTCTGACTCAGGTGGAGGGGTGGGGAATGCTGCACCAAGACTTGCAGACTCTGAAAATTATCACCATGGCTAATACTCTAAAGGCAAACAAGGGGCCCCAGTTGAGCAAATGGGTCCTAGATATTATCGCAGAGGCCAGAAGGCACAGCACCTGAAAATCTTACGCTGGAAAAATGGAAAAGATTCTGCTCCTGGAGCCAGTCCAGAGGGGCAATACCTCTCTGCCTTCCATCCCTCTTATCCTGGACTACCGAGCAGCGCTACTTAATAGTGGCCTCTCCTTCTCTTCTATTAAAATCTATGCCTCAGCCATTTCAGCTCATTTTGACACAGATCAGCCCCTGTTCTCCCATCCTTTGATCAAACAATTCCTCAGAGGGGCTTCTAATATCAAACCTTCCAGAAGGCCACCCATGCCAGTCTGGGACCCGAGTTATGTTTTGGAAAAACTAACCTTAACCACTCTCTGAACCTGCTGCTTCAGGAGAACTAAAATTCCTCTCCTAGCTATCACCTCAGCTAGAAGGGTTTCAGAACTTCAGGCACTGATGGCTATTGAGCCCTTCAGCATTTTCCATGCAGACAGGGTTTCCCAGAGGACTAACCCATCCTTTATGCCAAAGGTGATATGTAATGTGACTCTCAACCAGGCCATACATCTTACCCACCTTCTTTTTTAACTCTCAAAGCAAAGCGGAAAGAATTTTGCACTCACTATATATGCACAGACAGCTCGGATAATATATGGGCTGTACTAAACCCTTCAGGAAAACAGACCACAGCATTTCTCAGAGGAGTTCCCACCAGGGACATCCTGGAAGCTGCCACCTGGACTTCTGTCCATACCTTTACCAAGCATTACCACCTACCTCTATTTTCTAAGGCTAGGGCAAGAGTTTGCCTCTGCAGGGCTTGCTGACCCAGGCCTAGGTCTCTTACTTATCCTACCATCCCTCTCCTCAGCTTCAGGAATACTCCCACAGGTGATGAACTGCAACAGTGAAACATGAAGAACCTATTACAGTTGTGTACACCTACCATAAATGTAGATCTTAGAGTGTATTCACTGTTGCATTCCTGGTTTCCCTCCCTCCTTCCCCCTTATATCTTCTTTCTTTAGGGAGACATAAGCTTCTCTAGGTGGCTTTTAGCCACCAGGATCTCTTTACCATATTACTTGGGCTTCTGACTGGTTAGGGCAAGAAAAACTGATGTAATGGCATCGGCTGCCTTGCTTTATAGCACTGACGACGGTCAGCAAGTGACAGCAGCCGACGCAGAAAAACATTGACTCTGTATTTGGGCCGGCTGAGGGCTACCACTGCAGGGATAACCCCATAGGTGATGAGTACAACTGTGAATACACTCTAACATCTACATTTATGGTAAGTATACACAACTGTACTTTTCTGGTTGCTTGAGAGTTGCTATTAAAATAGGCCTGACTAATGCTGTACCCTATACTATTTGTTTGGTTTGACATGTTCTTGGGGAGAGAGGGAATATATTTCTGTCTTCCTTTTAAAAACTCTAAAAGCATAAGGTATGTTTCTGGGGCAGAAAGTGCAACACATGAAAATTCTGCTGTATTTCTTCAATTTTTTTTTTCTGGTTGCTTGAGAGTTTTGGTTGCTTGAGTTCTGGTTACCTGAGAACTTGCTCTATATTCATCTGGACTCAAACCCCTTCAAAACCTAGTAGATCTGCTCTTTTGGAGCACAACAAATGCTCTCCATCAAAGTCCTCCATGCCTTCCTGGGAGCCACCTTCAAAGTCCAGGAAAATATCAGATCCGAACTTGTCTGATACAAAGACCTGACATTCATATCCAAACCCTTTGGATCCCAAGGCTTTGACTCCTACTGTCATTACAATAAGTCCAACAGCCACCCCCCAGATCCTAAGTCATTGGATCTTAGGCTGAGCATGTCTTTAAAAGTACAGCTCCAGAATATGCCTTGAAGCCAATTTCACCCACCTTGTGTGGGCAGCTTCTTCAAACTCCAGAGAAGCATTTCAGGACCCATCCACCACTTCCTCTAGGTCCTCTAGAAGCTTGTGAGAAGCAGATGTGGATAGAATGATGAGACATTTCCTCAGAGCTCAGATCCAGATGGGGTCTTAAAAACTCCGTCCCATATCAGATCCATGAATATGCCTGCTTACATCAAAGACCATCCAATCTCCTCCAATTCATCCTAGGATTTTGGAGTCCCAGGATCTGAGATCCCCAAGAGGTTCACTGTCTGATCCAAGGAAGGTTGCTTCATTCACTCCGACTGTTTCCTTAACTGGTTCTGCTCCAATACCCTTGGATCAGAATTGGTCTTGGAGGCAAAGTGTTAGCATTGGATCCAAGGGAGTAGGGTCGGCTCCAATTTTGTCAGATATGCCCCTTCCTCTGGGAGCCTTGGCCCTGGACAGTTCAGATCACATTCCACCCCCAAGGCTTGGGTCCAGGGGTGGCCTGGATCTACGTTCTTCTAGAGTTTTAGCTTTGAGAGTGAGGGTCGAGGCTTCTCCTGGTCTTTTGGCTTTTAAGGTGATGGAAAAGGCTTTTTTCTCCAAAGAGAACCATCTTCTCATATTTTGGATCCTATCCCCTTTCTCTCATCTGTTCCAAGGTCTCAGTCCACCAGGCCTAGTCCACAGGGACAGTCAGTTCCAGTGGAGGAACTTCCCTTCTGATCTGACACCTCTTCAGAACATCCCACTAAGGAGGTGCACCAGAAGAGAACTTGCAGAAGGAGGCACATAGACTTTCCCCATGGAGTCCATTACAGGGGATACTGACTTTGATGAAGCAGAGGGATCCCCCTGGTCACCACTGGATGACATCTCCTTTGCAGATATTTTAGAAATCCTGAAACAGAAGGATGGTTGGTCATCCCAAAATGCCTCACTGGAACAGTCTGTGTTCTTGGAAGCTTTTGGTTCTGGCCCATTTACATCTTGAATGCCTCCCCCAACTGATGAACCTATTGGTTTCTTGTTCTGCATGGAAGGAGATGGATACAGCTGAGCGCATCCCCAAACATCCCAACATGTTTTTAGCCCTGCCTACAAACAGACCCTACTGGGGCAAAAGAGTCCCAGGTGATGCTATAGTGGTGGCAGCAGCCACCAAGAAAGAGCTAGCAGAATAGAGCTCCTCTGTCCATCTGCCTAAAAGAGAGTCTAGAACATTGGACAGATTTGAAAAGCATTTGCCTTGCTACCTTTGCCCTGAGGTCACTGAACTATGTGACGCATTTTACTAGACTTCAGAGAGATTTACTAAGGAACTTCCAAATACTCGAGTCCATGTTTGTTGAAGATTTCAAAAGAAAACCCTGTCAACTGGCCACTCTTTTGTCTATATCAAACACTTCCATGAGGTTAATCCCTCATACAGCTGAAGGTAACTCATAAGCAGTCAGTTCGGGCATCACCATAAGGAGACATGCCTGGATGCAGACATGAGACTTTGCAGAACCTTTTAAGACATCATTTATTAACACCCCATTTGATAGCACTTCCTTGTTTGGGCCATCAGTAAAGGGTATGCTTATCCACAGAGAAAAAGATGTAGAGACCCTGTCTGATGTAGAGATCAAGTTTTCTACACCTTGGAGAACCTTCTTTAGGAACCAGAGAGGTGGTAAGAAAATGTGGTTCTGTAAGTCTCGGGAACGTTTCAGGATTCATGTGTGGATAATTCCTCCAGAGGCAGAAGAGGAAATTTTAATGGAAGACATAGTCCTAGAGGCAGAGGAGTCCCAAAGAACCAGGGCTTTACAGATTCTTTTTCAGACAGGCCCTTACAATGCTCCTGAAGTCCTCCCTGACTGTCCAACTCTGTAAGCAGTCGGGGGGGGGTCGCGTCTTTTTGCACCTAGATGCTTGGGTAAGTATAACATGAGATTTGTGTACTAAGAATAATATCTGGAGGTGATTACTTACCATATTCCCTACTTCCTCATCACCAAAGGAAGAAACTTCCTGACTTTTCCACCCAAGCAGAGGAAGGCTGCAGCACAAGAAATTCAAAAGTTGCTAGAAGAGTCATCCAGAAGGTCCTTCCAGACCACATAGGATTCAGAACTTATTCACACTTCTTTTTATTGCCAAAGAAGACAGAGAACCTCAGACCCATTTTGGATCTAAGCAGTTTGAACCAGTATGTAAAGAAAGTGAAGTTCTGAATGGTCACAGTTCAGTCCATCCTACCTTTTCTGCACAAGGATGATTGGATGTGTTTTATAAATTTTTAGGATGAGTACTATCACATCAAAATAGACAGATGATCCAGAAGATATCTTCATTTTCAGCTGGGAGCTAGTCATTACCAATTCAGAGCTTTGCCCTTTGGACTCACCACAGCCCCCAGGGTGTTTACCAAATGCATGGCAGCAGTGGCAGCTCACTTGAAGCTGAAGGAATTCCAGATGTTCCCATATCTGGATGACTGGATCTTCACCACCCATTTCAAGCATCTGTTTCTGCAGGCCAGGGACTATTTGCTCCAGATTGCAAAACTTTGGGAATTTTGATAAGTCTTGCCAAGTCAAAACTTACACTAGATTAGAGCCTGGAGTTCATCTGTTCAGTTTTGGATACGACACCACAGGTGGCACCTTTGCCTCTTCACTGTGTTATATCTATCAGAAACCAGGTTCAGGCTATCTTTGCCCACCCATCCTCACTGGCCAGGTTGGTACTTCAAACACTAGGGTCAGTGATAGCAGCAATAGTTCTTCCTGTAGCATGCTTCTTTATGTGGGTTCACCAATAGCCTCTAGCTGTGTCCATTTAGTATCACCTCCTCTCATCAAATAACGCTCACTTAATTTTCAAGTAACACATTCATTAGTGGATACAGCCTGACCACCTTTGTCTGGACAGACCCTTTGTTCTACTGAACCTAGTAGCCACAGTGACCACGGGCACTTCTCAATCGGGGTGGGGGGGCATTTCTTGGGAAGAATGATTCAAGGCATGTGCCCCCCCCCAAAAGATCAAGTTGCATGCATATCAATGTCCTAGAGATGAGAGCAGTCCTATTTGCATTGCAGGCATTTCAAGATACTCACCCCTTGGGGACTGTTGCCATTCAGACCAACAACATGTCAGTAGTTTGGTACATCAACAAGCATGGAGGAACTGTCTTATCTCCTTTGCAGAGAGGCCATGAGGGTTTGGGAATGTGCGATCTCATCAGACTGCTTTCTAATAGTGGTTCACATTCTGGGGAAGATGACGTGCTTGCAGACAAACTAAGCAGATCCATTCTGATGCCCCATGAGTGATCTCTCAACCAGTTAGTAGCGGAGATGATTTCCAGCATTGGAGCCAACCTTGATGTGACCTGTTTGCCACTCCCCTCAGCAAGAAGTGCAGCTAGTACTTCACTCTTATCTTCCCCTTAGGGAAGTCACCAAGAGATGCTTTGCACGCTTGGCCTCAGGACTCCTTTAAGCTTATCCTCCTTTACCCTTAATTCCCAAATTTCTACAGAAAGCAAATTGGCTAAAGAGCTAGGTAATCCTCATTGCCCATTCTGGCCTTGGCAAGTATGGTTCCCCGTTCTACTCTCTCACCTTCATTATCCTCCATGGATATTGGAGCTTACTCAGGATCTCCTCTTACTCGTCAGGGATTCAGCACATCAACATTCAGGCCCTCAAGCTTAACCACATGGTTTCCTCACTTCCAGGAATAGTTAGCACAGGCTTTTTTCATCTGTACATGACATTATTTTGGCTTTTAAAAAGATTCTACCAAAACAGTTTACTACAGCAAATGGAACAGGTTCTCCATTCAGGCATCAGGTAAGGGAAATGGCCCTTTTTCTGCTCCAATTTCTGTTCATTTTTTGACATCCATTTTTAAAGAAGGAGCAAGTTTCTCTACAATTTAGCTTCAGTTGGCAGCAATTTCTAATTTTCACACAGGGAACAATCTTTTTGTTGGCTTCCTCTAGACTGTGTAAAGCCTTTATGAAAGGTATTTTTCTTCTAAGACCTCTTTTTAAGGACCCATCACTGCTCATGGAATCTAACAGCTGTACTTCAGGGTTTAACATGGAAACCTTTTGAACCATCAGACTGTTCTGATCTAAAATTTCTATCATGGAAGACTGTTTTCTTAGTAGCTATAACTTTGGCAGAAAGAATTTCTGAATTCCAGGCTGTTTCGTCTAATATTCCTTACATTATACTGTCTTTTCCCTACTTAAAATTACTTTTTACCATGACCCCATCAAATAAACATATCATCTTAAACATACTACTCTTAACCACCACATTGGCCTGTCTTAGCATACCTTACTTACTCACCTGCTTTGAATATCTTTCGCTCCCTGAACAAAACCATTACATCCATCAAACACTAACACCCTCTTTCATCTTCTCCCTTAATCACAGCAACAGAACCTGTAAGTCCAACTATATGCTACCAAAATTTCACAGAGCAACCCACATTACCTATTTCTCTTCCAAAAAGACTCTTAACCACTATAAACTCCTTAAATCTCTACAACACCCCCTCCTAGACGGTGATATTCATCCAAACCCTGGCCCCAATAATAACTATACCAATAACCCAATCAATTTAACATTACCTACAGTCTCAACACTAACAAAACCATGCAACTCCCTCTTCATAGGTCACCTTAACATTAGAAGTGTTAACAATAAAATTTCCCATCTACATGCTCTCCTTGATGTACATTCATTTGACATACTATGTGTTACTGAAACTTGGCTTAAACCATCTACTCTAGACCAGGAAATTACCCCTCCGGGCTATAGCATCCTTAGAAATGACCGTAAAACCAAAAAAGGTGGAGGTATAGCCATTCTCTATAAATCTAACCTCCAAATTTCCCCCATTAATGTGCTTCCATCATTTGCCACAAATTCTGAAATCCTGACTGCCAAACTCCAAATTAACAATTCCAAATCTATTTATCCACTCTGTATGTATCTACCCCCAGGTAATAATACCAGTACTCTCAAGAATCTACTCAATTACCTCTCAATTACCTCTCTACCCTACTACCCCAGGAGACCATTGTACTTGGTGACTTTAACATAGACTGGTCCACTTGCAGTTCTATGAATCCTACCAATCACATAAACCTCTTTGGTTTCACACAATTAATAACTCCTACAAGAATCACATAAACCTCTTTGGTTTCACACAATTAATAACTCCTACAAGAATCCACAAACCTAGCAATAAGGAAACTACTCTGGATTGGATCCTTATTAATAGCCACCCTGAAACTTATACTCCAGGAACCCTTCCAGATGACATTAGTGACCACATGCTTACCTACATTATTAGACAAAAAGTCCATCTTCCAACCACTCATAACATCAAAACCTTCTGCTCAAAAAAATTCTTTAATCCAGACAGCTTCCTAACTGAGTTGCAAGCATGTGACTGGTCACCACTAACCCATCTTGAACTTGATGAATCCGTTACTTACTTTAATACTAACTTTCTTCAAATACTTGACTGCCATGCACCTTTTCGCACTACTAGAATAAAAACAAAATCTGACCCATGGCTCACAAAACAAACCAGGCAGAAGATATTCCTTAGAAATAAAATCTGGGAAAAATGGAGAGCTACCAAATGCCCAACAAACCACCTTCACTATAAACAGCTAAGAAATGCCACCAAGAAGGATATTCTTAGAGATAAAAATGATTTCTACCTTCAACTACAACAAACCAGCCAACAAACTCCTCAAAAGTTTTGGTCTGGAATAAACAAACTTCTTCAGCCAGGCAACACCACTACTCCAGACCCAACTGGTTTCAACCATAATAACTCCACCCAGATCCCTGATGCCTTTAATAACTACTTTACTGAAGCCATTCTAACCATGGCTAATTCTTTACCTCCTTTCACCACTTCCCAATACCTGCAATAGTTCACTACCTACCTTTCAGATACAACCTGTATCTACATCCCTCATCTGTAAGCTACTTCAAAAACTGAAACTTTGCACCCCTTCTGCTGACAGTCTCCCATCTGAATTCCTACAAATAGCCGCAAAAGCCATAGCATATCCCATCTCCATCATTATCAACAGATCTATCTCAGAAGGCAAAATCCCTGCTCTATGGAAGATATCCCATATCATCCCACTACACAAAGGTGGTCCTTCTACTGAGCTTTCAAACTATCGCCCTATTGCCTTACTCTCCCCTTTAGCTAAGATCATGGAAAAGTGTGTTCACAAAAAATTACTTAACCACTTACTACAAAATAACCTACTTGCAAACTGCCAACATGGCTTTAGACCATTCCATAGCACATCGACTGCCCTCTTATCCTTTACAGACTCCATAACTAAAAATCGTAACAATAACTCATTTTCCTCTGCTCGATTTATTGACCTGTCAAAAGCCTTCAATATGGTTAACCATAACTTACTACTAGACAAACTAAATGCCCATTCTCTCAACCCTCAAGCTATACAATGGTTTAGGTCATATCAGGAAAATAGACAGCAAGCAGTACTTTGGCAGAACAATTTGTCTTTGTTGCTACCAGTCAATATTGGAGTACCCCAGGGCTCTATCCTAAGTCCCCTTCTCTTTTCTTTATTTATTAACAATCTACACAATAACATACCTCAAGCCACATGTATTCAATATGCCAACGACTCCACCTTAATCTGTACCACCAAGAATATAGCCACTCTCCACTCCCTTACCCAAACTGTTTTTCAAAATGTTGAAAACTGTTTATGCAACACTGCCTCCTCCTAAATCCTAAAAAAAACTAAATTACTGCTTTTCACCCCTACTCACAAATCACCTATTCCATTCTTCTCTATAACCTCTAACAATGGTACCAACATTACCCCAAATACCACAACCTGCCTACTAGGTGTAACAATTGATAATCGTCTCAGCTGTGATGAACACATCAACTCCACTATAAAGTCTGTTAACAAAAACTTGGTACCCTCTATAGAATCAAAGCCTTCCTTACCCCTTCTGCAAAGAAAACTATTGCCCAAACCCACCTCATTTCTACCCTTTTCTACGCCTGTGTTATATATACTAACCTTTCCAAAAATAACCTCTCAAAACTCTCCACCTGTTATAATAGCATAGCTAGATACATCACAAGCTCCCCCTTTAAAACTCACCACTGCCTTAACCTCAGACAACTAGGATGGCTAGAATTGAAAAACCATATACTCTGTCAACAATTACTTATTACTCAAAAGATCCTGCACCACCCTAACAACACACCTATCCTCATTAATCTAATTACACCCTATACAAATCTATCCACACTCCACTCTGCTAATAAGCTTCTAGTTTCCTCAAATAAAGCTAATAACAAAGCTGGGGATTCACTCTTCGCAAACACTGCAGGAAAAAATCTGGAACCAGCTTCCCTCAGATTTATCTACCCTTGCTTCTACTTCTCTTTTTAAAAAACATCTTAAAGAACATCTAAAAACTCATTGGCTTTGTCCATGCACTAATCCAGACTGAGATTTGTCTTTACTCTTTTACTTACCCCTTTCCCTACTTCTTTAACCTAAGTCCCCAAAACAAGTTACTTCTCTTTCTTTGAATGATGAGAATAACACTTGTGCTCTCTTCCCTACCTGAGACTTGCTCATACCTTCTACTGTGTGCTGTATAATTAGTAGAATTTCTACTAAACCTGCTATAATTCAAAATGTATTATTATTACTCCTTTTAGACTAATTCTACTCTGTACTGTAGTCATGTATGTTTCTATAAATTAACTGTTGTAGTTCAAAAATGTATCATTATTACTCCTTTTATGACTAAGATTATACTGTAATGTAATCCTTTATAATGTTAAGTTGTCGATCTCGCCTTCATTCTTGCTGGATGGGTTTGGAGCTGATCCTCGGCTCCGACTCGGCATTTGCTAAGCTCGAGAGTCACTTTTACCAGCTCGAGGCAGCCCCATATCCCATGATGCAAGGCGGTAAATAACCAGATCTCATTTGCCGCTTCGCTGATGAGGTACTCCTTTTGCCAGCTCTTGGTAAGTAATTTGTCATACAAATTTTAGTCACCCCATTCCTAATTTTCTCTCGTATATTAGTTTATATTAGTTTATTTGACACTTTTAGATAGTTGTAGGGTCTCTAGCTCTAGTTTACTTTTTCCCTAGTTGTTTTTATTTAGTCGGGCCTTCAATTCCCTCCCATCCCTTCCTGTCAGGGTGTGTGTGTGGGTTTATTTTTCCCCAGTTTAAATTAAATTTCTGAATCTGGGACTGTGTGAGTAGTGTGTTGTGTGTGTGCTCACTATGTCCAAAGAACAGAGGGTCTCAGGCTTCAAGAAGTGTGACTCGTGCTGTCAGAAGATGTCTCTGACAGACGGTCACACTTCTTGTATCTATTGCCTGGGACCTCTCCACCTGCAGGACTCCTGTGCTATTTGTCACTCTTTCAGCCAGAGAGTCCTGCAGGAAAGGAGAAATAAATTAATTTTAAGAGGACTACTTAAACCGGAGGACTCCCCGGCCAAGTCTGCTTTGGGCAAGCCCTCTAAGACCTCCAAGGCCCAGGCTTCTGCTTCTAAGCCTTCGGCCCTGGCTCCGACTCCTTTGAGTCGAGATCGCTCGCTGGAGCCGATCTTATTTTGTCTAAATCTTCGGCACCGATGGCTATCGGTGCCGATACTTTTAACTGCCACATTGGTGTCTGCTCCGACCGGCTTCGACCACCATGTGTCTAAGGCTTCGTTATCGGCGCCGGCCGGCACCGATACCATTGATGTTCTTCATCTCACATTGCTGCAGTCCTAACACTTGGGTAGTCCGCTGTCCCTCGGTCGGCCCGAATATCAGAGTATAAGGCTGACGTCGGTCAAGGCGCATTTGACTGACATCAGAACGTCAGGGTACAAATGCGCATGACCGACGTCATATCCTCAGTCTTTTTGCCGCATGGTCCGATGCAGAAGCAGTGTTGCAAGTGCCGTTCTGAAATTTTTCGGAGTTTCAGACCGAAGTCAGAGTTGGTTAAGTACCGGGAATATTTTGGTTTTTCTTGCCTCAGTGGTTTACCGGATGTCAGAAAAAGTGAATAACTGTATTTCTTGTGGGAAACAGATACCGCATAGGGATTACCATAATTTGTGTATACCTTGTTTGAGACCTGAGCACGACGTTGTTGGGTGTCGCTTGTGCTAGGTTCAATAAACACTATAAAGCGAAGGTTGGATTGTGCCAGGTTGGTCTTTGGGAAGCGTGCAATTACAATATGCCGCCGGATGCTCGGCGCGGCGGCTCAAAGAAGCGCAAGGACAAGGCAGTTAAACCTAGGTTAGAGTAGTCGTCCAACCGGACGCCGGTTCTTTAGAGGCATCAGTGGAACCGGTGGTTCCACGGAGGCCTCTGGAGTCCCAGGGAGAAACTTTGATTTTACAGGATGTGGCCTCCCAGGAGGCAGGTCAGGCTGTAGGCTTCTCAGATAACTGTACTCCCTCCCTTCCTAAGGTGTCTAGGCCCTCTTTCTGCTTCCAAGGCTTCTCCTAGAGGCAGGTCTAGTTTAGCTTCTGTGGGTGTCACTCCTAGTACTTCAGGTTCTGTGCCCAAGAAGCACATGCTTAAAATGGCAGAAGATTTAATTACTTTAATTAGAGGCTCTATGCCCCTCCTGATAAGAGGCCTAGGATGGAACCAGTGTTGGGGATTATGAGCAGGCTTCGATGTGTCTGAGTCTTCGCTGAAGACTTGCAGGAGTATTCTCATTATTCTGATTCTGATGTGGATGATTCTACTCCTTCTGCTTCTCCTCCTGAGGATTTTTCTTTTCAGAGACCCTTCACTCCATGAGAGCATTTTAAATGGGAAGGCCAGGACTTCTCTGATTCCAGGAAAAGGCTTAGGAATTTTGTTTTACCCCAGCATAGGCCTTTGGCTATACCTCCTGTTCTGAATGTGGTGGAAGATGTGTTTGCAGAGGCTTCTCTTAATCCTGATTCTTTGCCTCCTGCTCCTGTTAAACCAGATAGGTATTACAGGGTGCCTGAAGCTCATAAGTATTTTTTTAAGAGTCCTAGGGCAGACCCAGAAACTGTTAGCCAGGGGCCTAAGGGTGTTAAGGCTTCTGTTGTCAAGAATCCGGTTCCTGCAGATAGAGGCCAGGGCCTTGGATAGATGGGGAAAGAAAGTTTATACTTCTTCCACTCTAGCCATGAGAGCTTTGAATTGCCAGTTTCACATGTTGAAATATCAAAATTATCTCCTTTCACAGTTGAAATCTAAGGTTGATGCTCTGGCGGAAGGTATTGATTGTAAAGAGTTACAAGATTTAGTGCATGTTTTTGAACAGGTGGGTAAGCATTCTTTGCAATGTGGTTTTGATGCTGTACAGGCCTCGTCTAGGGTGGCTGCCACTGGGTCAGTTCTTCGCAGGCATGCCTGGCTGAGGGATCAAAATTTATCTGACCATGTTAAAACTAGGATTTTGGATGCCCCTTTGCAATCTGATGTCTTGTTTGGTTCTCCTGTTGAAGCAGTTTTAAAGAAAATGGAAGACAAGGCTAAGTCTATGCAGACTGTTAAAGATTTTTTGCAGGTTCAGCCTCCAAAGTTTAGTAGAAATTGGCCTACTAAGGGGTGGACGTATCCTTCTTATGCTTCCCAGTCTAGGGGTAGATCTAGACGTGGCAGGGGCGGAGGTCAGGGCTCTTTCAGGCCTAGAACAGGGAGTTCTCCTACACAGTCTTCGGGTGAGGGCAGGGGTCAGTCCTTTCGTAAACAGACCCAATGACCTACCTTTTCAGCTGCCAGAACCTTCTCGCCTGGCAGCACATTTGGGAGGAAGGTTGGCACTTTTCAAAGAAAATTGGAGTTTGATTACCCAAGACAGATGGGTATTGGATATCATACATCACGGTTACAGGTTTTATTTCCATACCTTGCCTCCTTTCAAAGGCATGCCAGACATTCCTCCTCAACAAAGAATAGAGGCTCACAAGCAAATTTCTCTGTTACTCCAAATAGGGGTCATACAGCCGGTTCCTATGCCAGAAAGGGGCCTAGGATTTTATTCTCGCCTGTTCCTTGTACCAAAAGAACACGTGGAGACCAATTTTGGATTTATCTATCCTCAACACTTATCTGGACATCCCCAAGTTCAAAATGTTGACGTTACAACAGCTTTTACCTCTGCTGGGCAAGGATCACTGGATGGTAACTTTGGATCTCAAGGAGGCTTACCTTCATGTTCCTATCAGGCTGTTGCAGGAAGTATCTGCGTTTTGGACTGGGACTTCTCACTATCAGTTCTCTGCATTGCCCTTTGGCTTATCTACTGCCCAGAGTATTTACGAAAGTTCTGGCTCCAGTGATAGCTTTCTTCAGGCTGAAAGGAATACAAATCTATCCTTATTTGGACGATTGCCTGATTCTGGCTCAAGGAAGGACGAGCTCCTTCGTCATTTGGAATATGTGATAGCAGTGCTAAGATGCCTGGGGTATTCTGTGAACGAAATAAAGTCCAGTCTAGTACCCTCTCAAGACATGTGCTTTCTGGGTGTAAGACTGAATACAGCATCCCAGATGGCCTTTCTAACCCCGGACAAACAAAAGAATCTTTCCCTTTACTTCCATCATCTATCTTTTCAGTCCGGGCTGACTGCAAGGACAGTCCTTCAAGCCTTAGGGTTCATGGCATCTTGTATTCTGGTGCTTCCCAATGCCAAACTGCATATGAGGAAGTTGCAGTGGTATCTCAAAAATGTATGGACACAGCACTGTCATTCAAATAATACCTTGCATTCAAAAGGAATTTTTGTGGTGGGCTCAGGAATGTCACCTAAACAAGGGACTCTCTGTGACCCGGCCAGAGGCGAGTCAAATTTTAACGACAGATGCCTCGGACAAAGCTTGGGGAGCTCATCTAAACGGAAAGTGGATACAAGACAAGTGGCCTGTCAGACTACAGCATCTACATATCAACTTGAAGGAGATGTTAGCAGTCCAGTTTGCATTAATAGCTTTCAAGGATTTACTTCTTCCAGGGCAGGTGTTGATTCTAACAGACAACACAACTGTCATGTGGTACATCAACAAGCAAGGGGGAACACATTCTTATCCTCTATGCAGGCAAGCAATGATTTTGTGGGAGACTGCTCTCAGTTTACAACTAAGTCTTCAGGCAAGGTTTCTGCCGGGAGCACAGAACTCCTTAGCAGATGTGTTAAGCAGACAAATCATGGATCCCCACGAGTGGAAACTGGATCTTCATGTATTTCAGAAATTGACAGTGTCCTGGGGAACTCCAGACATAGATCTGTTCGCTTCTCCACTAAACCACCAGCTGCCAAAGTTTTGCACGAAGAGGTTTCATCCCACAGCTTGGAAAGTGGATGCTCTTTCTTTCAGTTGGAAAAATCTTCATGTGTATGCCTTTCCACCTCTGCCTCTCCTCCCAAAGGTACTTCTGAAGGTCAGACAGGACAAGCCAAGGATGATTTTGATAGCTCCAGATTGGCCTCGACAGCACTGGTACCCATTACTGAGAAGTCTAGTACGGAAGCCTCCATGGCCTTTGCCTTTGATTCCACATCTGTTGTCCCAGGAGGACAGTCATTTGCTCAATGTCAAACTTCACTCTCTTCACCTAACAGCCTGGCATATTCTGTTTTAAACCATAGAGGGTCTCAACTTCCACAACAAGTTTTGAATGTGATTTTGGAAGCTAGAAGGCCTAGTACAAGGAAAGTGTACGCAGATAAATTTTGTTTTGGAGTGCAGCTAAGGATTTGGATGTTTCTGAGCCTGATTTAAGTGTGGCTCTTCAATATCTTACTGAGTTGTTAGACAAAGGTTTGTCCTTCTCTTCTATTAAGATTCATGCTGCAGCAATTTCAGCTCACTACGACTGTGACCCACCATTGTTTTCTCATCCTTTGTTCAAGCAATTTCTTAGAGGGGCAAAGAATATAAGACCCCCACGAAGGGCTCCTACTCCTGCTTGGGATCTCAATTTTGTGTTGGAGAAACTCACTCTACAACCTTTTGAGCCTGCAGCTACTGCTGAGTTGAAATATTTGTCATGGAAGACTGCTTTTTTGTTGGCCATTACCTCTGCAAGAAGGGTTTCTGAATTGCAGGCCCTTATGGCAGTTGAGCCTTTCTTAATTTTCCATAAGGATAGGGTATCTTTACGTACTAATCCTTCCTTTATGCCTAAAGTGGTTTCTAGTGTGGCTTTAAACCAAACTATTCATTTGCCTACTTTTTATGCAAATCCCCAAAATAAAGGGGAAAAGATTTTGCACACTTTAGATGTACACAGGCAGTTGCGATATTATTTGGACAGAACTAAAGGGTTCAGACAATCTCAGCAGTTATTAGTTTCTTTTGCTTTGTGCTCTCAGGGCAAGCCCGTGTCAAAACAAACTATTTCTAAGTGGATTGGATTTTGCATTGCTTTCTGTTATTCCCATCATGGCAAAGAGATTCCAGCTGGGATTAGGCCTCATTCCACTAGGGCTACTGCCACTTCAACAGCTTTTTGAGGGGTGGCAACTAAGGATATTTTGGAGGCAGCCACTTGGAGTTCAGTGCATACCTTCTCTAGGCATTACCACCTTCCACTGTACTCTAAATCCAGGGCTGGTTTTGCCACTGCTGTGTTGCAGGGCATTTTGGCAGCTCCTGCTTCATTATAGTTTAGCCATCCTCCCTTACCTCTGCTTTGGGATTCTACCCAAGTGTTAGGACTGCAGCAATGTGAGATGAAGAACATAGTACAGTTTTGTACCTACCATAAATGTAGATGTTCAAGATCCACATTGCTGCAGTCCCTCCTTCCCCTCTGTAGTTTGAGGTGGTTGTGTGGGTTGGGTTATCCATCTGAGGTATATTGTGTATATTGTATATTTTGTACATATTTTTGGTGTTAGGCTGGTTGGTTGTTTAGTTGTTGTCTATGGGTTTTGACCTTTCTTTTTAGGGTCTTCTGACATCTGGGGCAAGAAAAGACTGAGGATATGACGTCGGTCATGCGCATTTGTACCCTGACGTTCTGATGTCAGTCAAATGCGCCTTGACCGACGTCAGCCTTATACTCTGATATTCGGGCCGACCGAGGGACAGCGGACTACCCAAGTGTTAGGACTGCAGCAATGTGGATCTTCGAACATCTACATTTATGGTAGGTACAAAACTGTACTTTTCCTTGCCTGTATCGGCTCCGGTCGGAGCCGATACATCTTTGACCAGGCTTGGATCCGATAAGTTGTCAGCTCCGTCTGGAACCGAGGATTCTTCGGCTCCAATGGTTCCATCGAGGAAGCGTTCCAGGTCTCCCTCTTTGGAGCCGATACTGTCGGCTCCGACCTCTCCTCTTCTTTCGGAACGGAGCCATCGGAGCCGATCATCTAGGTCTTCCAGGCTCTCAGACCACGATTTGGAGAGAGTGGAAAGCAGATTGTTAAAATCACAGGCACTAGCCCAAATGCTTCATAGTCCATCTCAACAGACGACTACTAGTCCACACCCTCTTCAAGTTCCTCCTTCGACTCTCCTCCAGAGCTCGGAGCCGGAGTCTATTGGTATAGTCACTGCTATGGCTGCGGGGCAGATACCACCCCTTTCTGCTCCTTCAGCTTCTACTCTTATCTCCTCCTCGAGACCTTCCTTGGAGGGATCCGGTGGTCGGGCTTCCCTGGTCTGCTCCAAGGGGGTGAGCGGCATCAGACCCTTGTCTGACCCCACTCTTCCTCTCGGGGCTTCGGCCTTGGTGAGCTCGGCTCAGACATCTGCCTCGGAGCCTTCCCTTTCGGTGGGCCCGGGAGCCCCTGTTTCTTCGGAGCAGGGTCTCTCCGATCTCCCTGGGAGGGGAGCCTTCGAGGTGATGAGGAGTGTGCTGGCCCCTGGGCTCAGTCAGCAGTCTATCCCCTTAGCTCCTCCCTCTATGGTGCCTGTAGATGTCTCTTCCCACTCTCTTGCTCCCGGACCGAGAGATCCACCGCCTCAGGTTTCCCCACTGGGAAGAACCCCCTCTTCCGAGGATTCTCCTGATCCGTCAGGAGATCCTCCACGTAAGAGGACTTGTAAGAGGAAGCACCTAGACTCCCCTGAGTCTACACCTTCAGATACTGACTTAGATGAGTCTGAGGGGTCCCCAAGATCCCCCCTGAGGATGTCTCCTTTTCAGACATCCTAGAACTCCTAAAACAGAGGGGAAACTGGCCCTCCATTAATCCCTCCGAGGATGAGTCGGTATACCTAGAGGCTTTTGGATCTCGACCCTCCACCTCCTGGGTGTCTCCGCCTTTTGACCCCCTCATGGAGGTGATAGCTCGGAAGGCGTGGGCATCTCCTGATTCCGTGGAACCAGTTCCCAGGAGGCCTTCTAAATTTATTACAGCCCCTTCCGAGAAATTATTTCTTACAAAAGGTGTCCCTGTTGATGTCATGGTGGTGGCGGCCGCCACCAAGAAGGAACTTGCAGATCCTTCCGTACCAGTCCATCCTCCTAACAAGGATTCTAGGACCATGGACAGGTATGGTAAGCGGATGTTTTCCTCAGCGACCTTTGCCATGCGTTCGCTGAACTATTTATGTCACTTCACCAACTTCAAAGGGACATCCTTAAAGAATTAGGTGAAGTAGTACAGGATCCTACAGCTGCAGGGGCTCAGGACAAGATTACTTCTCAGCTAGGAATCCTTAACTCCATAACCAACTCCTCCATGTGGCTAATTTCGTATGCAGCAGATGGAGCGAGTAGAGCTGCAGGGACAGGAGTGGCTCTTAGACGTCAGTCCTGGATGCGGCTCTGTAATTTTGCAGATCCCTTTAAACTCTCCCTTCGATGGATCAACATTGTTTGGTCCTCAGGTGAAGGATACTTTGTCCAGGTGTGAACAAGACGGCAAGACTCTTTCTGCCGTAGGAGTCCGTTTTTCCACCCCTTCTAGGCCTTACCCTAAAGGACAGAAGGGGGGAAAGATGTGGTTCCGTAAATCTCAGGGAGTCACGGACACATGTGGTCAGTTTACCCCTAGAGGCAGAGGGGGTAATAATAATAGACGCCGCCCTAGGGGCAGAGGGGGTCCACAGAACCAGGGCAGCAGAGAGCCTCTCTCTGACAAGCCCTTCCAGCATCCCTGAGGTGTTGCCCAACTGTCCATCCTTGGAGGCAGTCGGGGGAAGATTATCACTGTACCCAGAAGCCTGGCTTTCCCTTTCACAAGAAAAATGGGTACAGTCGATCATATCCGAGGGTTACAAGATTCCTTTCGACCTTCACTCACAAAAATTCCCTTCCAGATGTTCCACCCGGTCTAAGGGAAATCGCAAAATTAGAAGTATCAAAGCTTCTACAAAAAAGGGCCATTCAGCCAGTTCCAACAGACCATTCAGAGCCCGGAATCTACTCAAGGTTCTTTTTGGTTCCCAAAAAGACGGGAGATTGGAGACCAATATTGGACCTCAGCAGACTCAACAAGTCTGTGAAAAAGACAAGATTTCGGATGGTCACACTTCAATCGATTTTGCCCTTAGGCAAAGACAACTGGATGTGCTCAATAGACCTTCAGGATGCGTACTATCACATAAAAATCCACAGACGCTCCAGAAGGTTTCTCCGCTTTCGGCTGGGGTCCAGTCATTTTCAATTCAGAGCCCTGCCCTTTGGTCTCACTACAGCCCCCAGAGTGTTCACCAAATGCATGGCAGTGGTCACGGCTCACCTGAGACATCAAGGATTCCAGGTGTTTCTGTATCTCGACGACTGGCTCCTCTCAGCCACCACCAGGCATCAACTTCTCCAAGCCAGAGATTACACCCTAAATCTCTGCACTCAATTAGGAATTTTGATCAACTACGAAAAATCCTCCTTATTGCCCTGCCAGTCTATTACTTTTATAGGCGCAAATTTAGACACTGTTCAGATGTCAGCAAACCTCATGAGCCAGAGAATCCTAGATATCCAAAACCATGTGCGGATCATCCTTGCCAGCAAAAAGGTGCAAGCCAGACTGGTCCTAAAAGTATTGGGCCTCATGGCAGCTGCCATTACTCTCCTTCCTTTGGCCCGTTTTTACATGCGTCTCCTTCAATGGATGTTGTTCACCCAATGGTCCTTCCAACAGCTTCCCTTGCGTCACCAGATTCTGGTGAGACAAACTTGCAAAAACCACCTATCCTGGTGGATTTCTTCTCCCCAGGTCCATCAGGGAAGACCCTTTGTTTCCCCGGCCCCGGTAGCCACAGTCACTATGGACGCCTCCCTGATCAGGTGGGGGGGGGTCATTATCAGGGCAGGATGGTTCATGGGACGTGGCAACCGTTCGAATACCACCTGCACATAAATGTCCTAGAGATGAGAGCAGTGCTTTTAATGTTGCAAGCCCTCAACGACTTTCTTCCCTTGGGAACGATTGCAGTTCACACGGACAACATGTCCGTAGTGTGGTACATCAACAAGCAGGGCGGAACCAAGTCCTACCCCTTGTGTCGAGAGGCTCTCAGACTTTGGCAATGGGCGATCTCCTCTCATTGGTTTCTGGTAGCAACGCATATCCCTGGGAAAACCAACATTTTAGCGGACAGATTGAGCAGAGCTATACTCATGCCTCACGAGTGGTCTCTCAAGCAATCTATAGTGGAGGAGATTTTTCAGAAGTGGGGCCGCCCATGTTGCGATCTTTTTGCTACTCCCCAAAACAGCAAATGCCCAGCCGCCTTCTCTCTCTTCCCACTTCTGGGCCATCCCCCAGAGACGCTCTTACCCAAGATTGGCCCCAGGGACTTCTTTATGCCTTTCCTCCCTTTCCATTGATACCACAGGTACTCCAGAAAGCTACCGTTTTGAGAGCCAAAATGATTCTCATTGCCCCATATTGGCCTCGACAAATTTGGTTTCCGTTCCTTCATCGTCATCTTTTGGTGCAGCCATGGCATCTGGACCCAGTACCAAATCTTCTGATCCACCAATCGGGTCAGCTGCACCGGTCCATTCCTTCTCTCAACCTCACAGCTTGGTTGCTCCACTTCCTTCCTTAGCCAGGCTTCCTATGATCTCTAACCCTGTTAGGGATATCATAGTGGCTTCCCTTAAATCCTCTACTAGAAGGATTTACTCTAGCAAGTGGAAACGTTTCTCCCTTTGGGCGAAATCAAGGAACATAGATCCCTTTACTGCCCCTGTTCATGCAGTTTTGGATTTTCTTGCAGAAATCTTTCACTCGGGTTCTTCATCTTCCATGGTCAAAGTTCAGTTGGCTGCAATCTCGAACTTTCATGTCGGGTTTGCAGATCACAACATTATGTCCCACAAGCTTTGTAGAGCTTTTCTGAAAGGAGTTTTTCTCCTCAAACCTCCTGTCAGGAGTCCTCCTCAATGGGACCTAAATCTAGTGCTGACATCCTTAATTCTTCCTCCTTTTGAGCCAGCTGCTTCATGCTCTCTAAAGTTTCTTTCGTGGAAGACACTCTTCCTTGTCGCTATTACCTCGGCTAGGAGTGTGTCAGAACTTCATGCCCTCTCTGTTCGTCCCCATATTTGGTCTTCCACAAGGACAGAGTATCCTTGAGAACTAATCCATCCTTTTTGCCCAAGGTTGCTTCAAAACAAATTTAAATCAATCCATTGATCTCCTGTATTTTTCCTAATTATTCCAACAGATCGGAACAAAAATTACATTATCTTGATGTTCCCCGCCAACTCAGATATTATTTGGACAGAACAAAACAATTCAGGAAGTCTGATCAGCTCTTTCTTTCTTATGCTGAAAATAAGAAAGGCCTCCCTGTTTCCAAAGTGACCTTGTCTAGATGGCTATCTTCCACCATTTCTGACATTTATCAACTTAGGGGCAAACAAGCTGTGCTCAAAACCAAAGGCACATTCCACTAGAGGCCTAGCCACTTCTACAGCCTTTCAGGCTAGGCTACCCTTAGATACTATTTGTGCAGCAGCCACTTGGGCCACTCCTCATACTTTTGTTTCTCATTACAAATTGGATTTGGCCTCCAGGGATAGAGCCAGTTTTGGTTCCACGGTTCTCAAGAGTCTGTTCCATTGAGCCACCCAGGATAGAGGTGCTAGGGACGCGGTCCCATCCAGCAAGAATGAAGGCGAGATTGACAACTTAACATTTAGAAGTTATGTACCTACCATAACGTTCCATATTAGTTGTCTTCTCTCACCTTCTTTCTTGCGACCCTCCCTCCTGCCCCCTTGCCTGGACAGACCTTGATCTCCCTTGGCTCTAAAAGATTTTGTTACTTTGGGCACCAGTTAGTTCTAGTTTAGTTATCTGGTTTCCCCTCATAGCCTTTTTAGGCTATTTGCTCTTCTTTCTTTAGTGGAAAGTTTTTATGCTAGGTAGTTTTCCCTCTAGGTCCAAACGAGATCTGGGTATTTACCGCCTTGCATCATGGGATATGGGGCTGCCTCGAGCTGGTAAAAGTGACTCTCGAGCTTAGCAGTGCAGTCGGAGCCGAGGATCGGCTCCAAACCCATCCAGCAAGAAAGAAGGCGAGAGAAGACAACTAACATGGAACGTTATGGTAGGTACATAACTTCTAATTTCTATACATTGTTAACTTTGTCATTGTTCATGCTTGGAGCTTTTCTCCCCGGGCCTCTACTGAAAATGGACATATATCCAGCTAGACTAGCCCAGTTAACAAATGTAAAATAAATAAAATAAATTATTTTTCATAAAGCTAGGGGTTTTCATATGGACTAACCCTTCTATCTGATGTAGTCAATCTTCATTCATTCTTGACTGATGGGTTCAGTTCCAAACTCTCGGAATCGACTCTGCTGTTATACATAGCTCACGCCAGCCAAAAAAACTCTCAAGCTAATGTTCTGCCCACAATGCCTGTCTTCCCAATACCTCAGATCTCATTTGCCATGTGGAAAGTTGGATGTGTCAGCCGATGCTCTCAGCCAAGTCCTTTAGATTTCTATTTTTCTTGTTGTTTCTAAAAATATTTGGTTAAAACTTTTACTGGATATTTTTCGACCTTGCTGTTGAGTGATTTACTGCTACCCACCTCCCTTCTACCTTTTGGTAACTCTATTACCATTGTTGGTAACAAGCCTCCTCCCTTCATTTATTACCATTGGTAGTCTCCAATACCATTGTTTTATTCTCTTCCCCCTTTTTTCCCTTTACCTGTTTGGGTATTTTCTCTACATCATTGTTGGTATATCTCTTTAAAAAAAAAATCCTTTGTGTGTGTCTGTGTGTGTCAGTGTCTGTGGCCTATCTATTTTTTGGATATGGCAGAAAGAAACAAAAGGGGACATCCGGATTCAAGCAGTGTCAGGACTGTGGCAAAAAGATGCCCAATTCTAATGGGGATCATTCTTGCATGTACTGTTTGGGTGCCCCTCACTTGGCCATAACTTGTACTATTTTTCAGGACTTTAGCACCTGTACTTTGCCAGAGAGGCACAACAAGCTCATTTTGAAAGGCTTATTGAAATGTCCTTTTACCGAAGCCCTATCTAAGGCAGAGACTTCAAAATCTCATAAACCAGATGTGAAGAAAAGAGGCCACTCTGTGCTGGCCTCCCCTATGGCACATGAAGCAAAGTCCCAAAAAACACATGTTCCAACGATTTCTTCAGAACCGAAAGCCAAAGTACCGAAAGTGGCAATGTCATCACTTCCAGCACCGAAAACTACTAAATCCACAGTGGTGCTGTCAGTCATTGAACCGACTCAGATCTGTTGCAACAACCATTGCTTTGGCACCAACTACCTCTTTGGCACTGGCAATAGTTTCTATTCAATCACCACTGTCCTCATATTCAGTTCCACATTCCCCTTCCATACAACAGCCTATGGTGCCGAAAGTCGTTCTGCCACTTATTCCCAAACTAGATATTCCCTTTCAGTAGACACCTTTTTGGATCAACAACCAAGCCCACTTCTGGATAGGCCTGAGTCCCCTTCAAGAATGTCAATCTCTCAGAATTGAACGTAGTCAGATTAGTGGATCAGCTTTTGGCAGCCAGAGGCCTCCCTGCACCATCACAAACCTCTCTCCTATGCAGAGCCGATGTTTATTCTCCAGGGACTCCACCAATTTATCCTCTTTTAGCCTCCTTTCAGGACTTGGAGCCCCCCACTTCAATGCTCCCGGTTTCAGCCACCTCTGTGCCGATGGTGGATCTCACTCTCTGTGGTCTTTGGATCCATCACACACCCGGGACTGTGGTTTGACTGTCTGTTCTGAGATCCTTGGACTGGTTCCAGTTGTTTCCATGGTGCCATCTACAGCTCTCTGGGCCATGGCAGTTTCGAGCCCTCTCTCTGCTCATACTCTGGGTGGCAGCTTATTGGAGCGGGGTGTGACCCCGGTTCCAAGGTTGTGTTTCTCTGTTCCAAGCTCCCATCCCTCTTCAGGCGGGCCTGCCTTCCAGATTATGGAGAGAGCTTTGGCCTCAGCAGGCTCCCAGCTAGTTCCATCCTCATTGGAGTGCCATATTTTTGTTTTGTCTGGTTTGCAGCTGTCAGTCTGCTACATCTGGACAGTGGGCACAAGAGCTGCAAGACACCCCGGTTCAGGGTCTGCTCACTTCGGAGTCCTCAGAACTCCCCCTGAGGAGCCACACCCCACAAGAGGATGTGCAAGAGGAGGCACCTGGATTCTCCAGGAGAATCTTTCACTGAAGACACAGATTACGATGAAGGGGAATGGTCCCCACGGTCACCCCCAGAAGATGTCTCCTTTGGAGACGTCCTAGAAATATTAAAACAGAGGGGTAACTGGAAGCCCTCAAACCCATCCTCTGAGGAATCTGTGTTCTTGCAGGCTTTTCGTGCCTGCCCTTCTACTTCTTGGGTGACCACACCCATGGATAACCTGGTTAAGTTGATTATTCAGCAAGCGTGGAAGGCTTCTGACTCCAGAGAGCCTATTCTCTGGAGACTGGATAAGATTAATTTAGCCCCAGAAGATCAGCTCTATTGGTCTGAGGGTCTAGCAGTGGATGCCATGTTGGTGGAGGCCACCAAAATGGACCTCTCCAATGAGAGTTCCAACTATCTATCCTCCTAAAAGTCTCGGATGATGGCTATATTTGGGAGGCAGGTTTTGGCTTCTTCAACCTTCACTATTTGGTCCTTGAACTTGGTACAATTTACTAGAATCCAAAGGGATCTGATAATTGAGCTTTCAGACACCCTTGCAGGAGCAGTATCTGATGATGTCCGAGATAAGTTTGCCTCTCAGCTTGCCACCCTGGAGTCCATCTCAAATTCGTCCATGCAGCTTATTGTTCATACAGCAAGGAATGTCTAGAGCAGCGAGTACAGGCATTGCCATTAGGCGTCACGCCTGGATGTGCTTGTGTGATTTCGTGGAACCCTTTATCTTCCTTTATCAATGCTCCCATTGATGGTACTTCCTTGTTTGGCCAAAAAGTCAGAGGTACACTAGCCAGGTGTGAAAAAGATGGAAAGACCCTTTCTGCTGTGGCGTTCATTTTTCCACTCTACAATGACCTCATGCCAGGAATCAGGGGAGTGGAAAAATGTGGTTCAAAAAGACCCAAGGGCCTTTTCAGGACATGTGGCTAGTATTCCTCGTGGGGCAGAGGGGGGAATTCTTCTGGAAGATGCCCCCCATGGTAGAGGGTGTCCACGTAACCAGGGCTCCAGAGATTTCTTGCCTGGACAACCCTGTCAGTGCTCCTGAACCAAGGCCTGATTGCTTACCTCTGGAAGCAGTCTGGGAAACATTCTGTCTGCACCATTCAGTCTGACATACAATAACCTTAGAGACCTGGGTGCAGAAAATAATTACCAGAAGTTGCCACATTACCTTCAATCTTTTCCCAAAATCCCAAAATTGAATTCCCGATGTTCCACCCAGTCAGACGGATCTAGCAGTAGTAGAAATTCAAAAGCTGCTTCAAAAAAAAAAAGAGTCATCCAAGTAGCCCATCAGATCAAATAGGATCCAAATTCTACTCAAGATTCTTTTTAGTGACAAAAAAGATGGGGGACTGGAGACCAAGCTTTGATCTCAGCAGTTCAGTCAATCCGCCCCTTTCTAGAGAAGGATGATTGGATGTGCTCTATAGATCTTCAGGATGCATATTACCACAGAAAAATGGACAAACACTTCAGACGATATCTCCACTTCTAGCTAGGAGCCAGTCATTACCAATTTCGAGCACTCCCCTTTGGTTTCACCACAGCCCCCAGGGTATTCACTAAATGCATGGCAGTTGTAGCAGCTCATTTGAGACTACAGGGATTCTGGGTGTTTCCATATCTAGACAACTGGCTCCTCACTGCTCCCTCCAGGCATCTACTGCTTTACACCACAGACTTTGTTCTACATCTTGGTGAAACACTAGGCATTTCAGTCAACAAAGAAAAGTCACAGCTGACTCCCACGCAGGATCTGAAGTTCATCGGAGCAAGGTTAAATACCTGTGTAGCCTCCATTCCTCTCTACAAACTGTTGAAACTAAGATCACAACTTCAAGTAATCATTTCCCAAAACAAAGGTCCTGCTCATCCGGTACTACAAGCTCTGAGAACCATGGCAGCAATGATAACATTGGTTCCCCTAGTGAGATCACATGAGGCTGCTTCAGTGGCTCTTGGCTTCACAATGGTCACTTCTAATGCACCCCATGTCCCATCCAGTCTTGATAACAAATCGTTGCAAAAAGGATTTATCTTGGGGATGAAGCCAGAAGAGATTCTTTGGGGGTCGTCCCTTTTCCCCCTCTCAGCCCAAGGCCATAGTGACTACAGACGCTTCCAATATAGGGTGGTGGGACATTTTCTGGGAAAGACTGTTCTAGGCACTTGGTTCCCACAAGAGGCCAATTTGCATATCAGTGTCCTAGAATTGAGGGCAGTGCTTTTAGCGTTGTAAGCATTCCAGGCTGTCCTTCCTTCAGGGACAATTACAATCCAGTCAGACAACATGTCCATAGTCTGGTATATCAACAAACGGGGGGAACCAAGTCCTACCCTCTGTCAGGAAGCTCTAAAGATTTGGCAATGGGCAATCACTTCCAACCGCTTTCTGATAGCAATGCATATCCTGGGGAACTCCAATGTGATTGCAGACAAACTGAGCAGATGTATCCTTCTGTCTCACAAGCGGTCTCTCAAACCAAATGTAGCGCCGAAGGTCTTTTATCGATGGGGTCAGCCTTGCTGCGACATGTCCGCTTCTCCCATAAACCACAAATTCAGCAGCTTCTTTGCCCTAATCCCTACTCGCGAGGAGTCCTAAGAGACGCACTTCTTCACAATTGCCCCCCTGGTCTCCTGTATGCCTTTCCCTCAATTCCACTGATCTCCCAGTTTCTGAGGAAAGCCCAATGGTTGAGAAGCAAAGTGATTCTCATTGCACTTTACTGGCCCTGTCAAGTCTGGTTCCCCTTTCTTTGGCCTCATCTGGTTTCACTGCCCATGGACTCTGGACCTTCTGTCTCACCCTCAGAGTCTGGTGCATCACAGTCTTCAATATCTCAAGCTGACAGCTTGGTTTCTCCAATTCCAGTAATTGCTAGGCAGAATAACTTGTCCTCTCCAGTGCAAAAGATACTTCTGGCCTCCCATAAAACATCTACTAGGAAGCCTTATCTAGGCAAGTGGAAGATTTTCAGTTTGGGCATGTACAAACTGCATAGACCCTTTCTTGGCATCAGTTGATAAGGTCCTGAAATAGTTAGCTACCTTATTTGAAATGTAGGCCTCTACATCTACAGTTAAGGTTCATTTGGCTGCCATTTCAGATTTGCATAAGTGGTTTGATGACCATTCCTTGATGTCTCATTATCTATGCTAATTTTTTCTTAAAGTTGCTCTACATTTAAAACCCCCTTTCAAATACCCAGTAGCACCCTGAGATTTGACCTCAGTCTTGGTGTCTGGCTCAACAGCCCTTTGAGCCAGCAGCTACTTGTGACCTCAAGTTCTTATCTTGGAAGACCCTCTTCCTAGTAGGTATCATGTCTGCTAGGAGAATTTCAGGCTTTATGTGTGAATCATCCCTATATCATTTTTCACAAAGAAAGAGTATCACTCAGAATCAATCCCACCTTCCCTCCCAAAGTGGTATCAGAGTCTAATATCAACCATTCCATAGACTTATCAGTCTTCTTCCCAAATTTTACAAAGGGGAGTATTGTTTACACTTCTGGACATCCACAAACAATTACATTTTTACTTGGACAGAACAAAATCTTCTAGAAAATCAGACCAACTATTTCTATCATTTTTTTACCCAGATTGGGCAAGCCTGTATTAAAGGTAATCTTGTCAAAATGGCTAAGAGACTGCATTACCTTTATATACGATCAAAATAAACTCAAGCTATCAACTACAGTTAGAGCTCATTCTACAAGATCTGTTTCCACTTCAGCAGTCCTCCATTCCAGAGCTTCTATGGAAGACATATGTGCAGCTTCAATTTGGCTGCTCCACATATCTTTATCACTCACTACAAGTTAGACGTGGTCTGCAGAGGAACAGCATCCTTTACCTCTATGGTGCTCAGGAATATCCTGCCTAGGGCCGCCCAGGATCTAAAGTAGCTGGGGACTCTGTCCAATCAATACAAAAATCACGAAGGCACGAAGTTCTCCCAAAAGGTTTATTGGAAAACAACCACAGCAACCTGCAGAACACTGCGACCAACACTGACCTAGGTTTCGTCGTAAGACTTCCTCAGAGTGTTGGTGATCACTTAATTTATACTAACCATGTACAAATTGATTAATTAATTGCTCCATATTATTACTCCTTTGATCAGTATATTAAATTCATTCATAACCAACCTAAAATATACTATGCTGTATGTCATTAAATTCCTATCTTTATATTGTTACTATATACTACTTTCAATTATATAAAAATTTATACATATGAATAAAATATTGTACATAAGACATATAAACTGTTAGAAATGTTAAAAAACACCTAATACATTATATAAAAAATCTTACAACATACTCCATACTTTATCAAACATTTTCCTAGATGTAATAAATGCTACCTGTGATGTTATGTATATGAAAAGTGGTATTTTAATTCATATCATTTATCAATGGTGCAACACAATGTCAAACTTAATTTATTATACCGGACAACCATTAAATGTAATTATTTATTTCCCTAGTAAATTTTTGAGTCTGAGATATGGTTTAATAGTTATAAATTCGTTTAACCCTGGATAAAAATGTGCATTTAATATCATCTGCCATTTGATTTCACACACATCTAAATGGTATTCTGTTAACCTACCCTGTGGATCCTGAACTAACTGTTCTAGTACACAAAATGAAAATTTATGATCTTTATGTTCTATTATGTGACGAGCAAGGGCATTTGTGGGTTTTTGATGTTGAATATCTAGGACATGCTCCTTGATTCTCTCCCTAAATTTCCTACATGTCATTCTACAAGATCTGTTTCCACTTCAGCAGTCCTCCATTCCAGAGCTTCTATGGAAGACATATGTGCAGCTTCAATTTGGCTGCTCCACATATCTTTATCACTCACTACAAGTTAGACGTGGTCTGCAGAGGAACAGCATCCTTTACCTCTATGGTGCTCAGGAATATCCTGCCTAGGGCCGCCCAGGATCTAAAGTAGCTGGGGACTCTGTCCAATCAGTCAAGAGTGAATGAAGATTGACAACATCAGATAAAGAAGTTATGTTCTTACCATAACGTTCCATCTGTGTTGTCGATCTTCATTCATTCTTGACATCCCACCCTCCTGCCCCCTCCAAAAGACACCTGGAGGTTCGGGCCTAGTCCTGGGATGTTATAGGGTTGACTTGATTTGAGATAATGGAAAGAGAGGCATCATGGGTAGAGCCTTAGCTTGAGACTTTTTGGCTGGTGCGAGCTATGTATAATGGCTGAGTCAGTTCTGACAGGTCAGACCCAAACCCATCAGCCAAGAATGAATGAAGATTGATAACACAGATGGAACGTTATGGTAAGAACATAACTTACTTTTTTTTTTTTTTTTATATATATATACCTAAAGTGGCTTCTGAGAATAACATCAACCAGTCCATCTACTTACCAGTTTTCTTTCCAAAGTTTTCCAGTAAAGGGGAGTACATGCTACAGCTCATTGATGTGCACAGACAACTATGTTTTTACCTTCATAGGACAAAACAGTTTAGAAAATTGGACCGACTTTTTGTGTCTTTCTCTCTAAATCGCCTAGAGGCCTTTCAGTTTCTAAAGTTACCCTACCTAAATGGATCACAGACTGTATTTCATGGATTTACTCTCAGAAAGGTTTGACATTACCTAAACCTCCCTGAGCTCATTCAGCTAGATTCATGGCTAGTTCATCTGCTTTTTGGTCAAAAATGTCATTTAATAATACTTGTGCTACAGCTACATGGTCTAAGACTCATACCTTTGTCTTTCATTATAAATTGGACATCATTTCCAGAAAAAGAGCCATCTTTGGTTCAGTGGTACTCCAAAATATCCTTCCATGAGGGCCACCCAAGATCAGTGTAGCTGGGGACTCTGTCCCATACGTTCAGGATGAATGAAAAGGACAACATCAGATTTAAAAGTTCAGTACTCACCATAACTAGGCATCCGTGTTGTCCATTTTCATTCTTCCTCAACTTCCCTCCCATCTAATCCCCATCATTTTTTTCTGGACAGACCTATTGGACTGTATTTGGAACCTACCATTCTGGTTTTGAACCCTGCCTTTTCTATCAACATGTACCTGTCTCTGTTCAACCCTAGGGATATATGGCTGCAAACATCTGAGGCAGTGGGATTAGTCAAGCATTATGGGTAGAGGGAGGAGCTAGAAAGCTGGATCCAAAGTCTGGTATATGCTGCCGAGTCAGGTCTGAGGATCGGATCTGAACCCAAACATTGAAGAATGAAAATGGACAACACAGATGCATTGTTATGGTGAGTACATAACTTTTAATATATGCATCTTCACAGAGACCTGGTTCAAGACCAATAAACATATTCAATCAGTGCAGGGCTTCAATGGCCATCACTCATCCAAGCCCACCACCTTAGATAAATACACTAAAGGTGGAGATAATTCTATTTAAAAAAAAAAATCTCCTCTCCAGATTTGTTAAACAAGATAATGACCTGGAATCCCTCCATATCCAACTTACTATGATTACAATCCCTTATCACATCATAGTTAACTTTAAGACCCTCTATGTGTCCCTTTGGCCTATACCTCTACCTAAATAGTATGGTTTCCTTGGTGTGTTAAACCAACCAACTTTCTCATAGAAGACTTCAGCTACCCCCTCTATAAAATGGAACACTTGTGCATTCTCAAAAATGTATGCTTTGAGATTTCTGGACTTCATCAATACAAACTCTCTGGACCAGTTAGCCACAACCCCAACAAGGGGCAATAAAATGCTGGACTTGTTCCTTACCAATGTAAGGTGGCTGTGCTCCCACGAATTGTAATTTTTCCATGGTCAAATCAAGCCACAAGACAGTCACATTCACTATAAGACTGATGACTGAAGCTTCCTGCAATATCTCATTATTGGAGACTATGCAAATGCAGCTGTCCTGGCTAAATTTGAAAGCCTCCTCCACCTCCGTGATCCCATTGCTTATGAATCCTTTACTGACAGATTCTATGCATGTGTAAATAGCTGCGTAAGATGCATCTGTCTCAGAAATAAATACGCCAAATTCAGTAATAACCCTCTGTGCTGAAACCTTAATATAAACGGGCTTTATACAGTAAAAGAAAAAAAATGCATGCAAAAATAACGTGCAACTCACAAGAAGCCAAAAATGCTCTTGCTAAACTAAACAAGGAACTCCAAAATATGAATGGAGAACAGCAACAGTCATCCTTCTACACAAGAATGGAGTGTTAACTGACCCATAAAATTGTGCTCCCGTAAGTCTAATGACCTTCTTTTGTATGGCTATGGAAAGGATTATTTATGGAGTTAATAAACAAGAATATAGATACTCTAAAAGTCCTTGAACTAAGACAGTTCAGTTTTGTCAAGCATATAGCCTGTCTACCCAACCTTTCTTTAAGGAGGTTATTGAAGCAATGGATGAGGGGAAAACTCAGCACACACCACACATATAGAAGGGCCTAAGCATAAAATGAGTACTGGGCTTTTTCTATTTTCTTTTTTTTCTGCCTAAATTACTGACTCTAATATTTAAGATTTAGTGGAGCGTTGCTTAAAAATACTGCTTTAAACCGATATTCATATGTACCTAATTTGTCCTTGAGCAACCTATAATATCACTATTAACAAAACTGTTTGCGGGACTCACGCATGGCTGTAAACTGCTAACTGCTTATGCTTAGTGTGTTAAGTGTACTATGACCCTTTGCTGTTACTTAGTGGTATTGTCATGTTACTGTAATGTTCTAATCATAACCTGCTAGAGCTAACTTGTAGTTTGTTGATAAGCCTTCCATCTCTCTTCTATTTCTCTTTAGATAACCCCCCTCACTTGATGCCCACCGCGTGGATCCTAACTCCCCGACGCTGACCTACAAGAACCCCTAGTGCGAACGCACAGACCAGCCTCCACCCAGGTCTATTGCAACTAGTCAAACGAAGACTTAAAATCCCAGGGTAAAGGACCTTTCAAACCCAAAAGTGTACTTTATATCTAGCGACTGTGGCAGTATTTGTATCATACTAGTATATCTCACCAGCTATTTTATCCCACTAGTTCTGCTAGCGGACATTGAACTAAAAGCAAAGAAAAACAAGCAAGCTTATATTGTATTTGCAGGTTCCTTTAGGACCCAGGGAAAACCTGGGTGGTGTAGTCCCCGCTCCGCTACGCCCTCGCTCCGCTCCCCACCCTGCACCCTATTCCCACCCGCCCCCACTATCTCTACATTTATAGGGTCATTTAGCCCATCCCCCTTTACGGCTAACCAACCACAACTGTCCCTCAATCTGACTCATTTCCCTCCCACTTCCTTGTACTGCCTATACAACTAAGGCTACTCCCTTGGACCGTCCACTTCCAACCTTTACTCATCCTCTCTCCTTTTTCCCCCCTTAGCTTTTTTATATCCCCTATTTTTCTAAGGTTTTCTATCAGCATTTCATACTCACCAACCTCTCCTCTCACCATGGATAGACACTTGTTTACTATCCTCCCCTTCATATCATTTCTTCTTATTATATCTTATCATCTAACAAGTTACGAAACTCTACCCCTAGTAGGAGCCCACCTCCCAAATGGTCACACCTCTCTTCACTCCCAAAATCCCTCCAATCTCATCCCCCCCTTTCACTACCTCAGTAATAACCAGTTCTTCAAAACACCCCATCTTACTCCTCGCCACCCTAAAGCACCTAGATCTAAGGACACTCTCAAACTACTAATTAAACTCCAAAAAATATTTGACTACTTGAAAAAATCCATCACAAAAGATGGCGAAATCCACCCCAACCCAGGCCCTAACTCTGATCCAGGCCTCAACATCCTGAACTCAGCTAGAACCTCAGCAGGCTCCCTCCTTATCTTTCACCTCAATCTAAGAAGTATCAATAATAAGGTCCATAACTTACATGCCATGCTTGCAACCCACTCCCCAGACATTATGTGTCTAACGGAAACATGGCTAAAACCTAGCACCAAGGATGAAGAAATCATCCCTCCTGGGTATAACGTTCTCAGATCTGATCGTCTAACTAGAAAGGGTCGGGGAACAGCCGTCATGTTTAAGAACACGTTGAGCGTCACTACGAACCCCCTCCAACCCCCAAAAATTCCTAACCTTGAACTGCTTGCCCTAAAGCTATCCCTCAACAAACAAAAAAGTATTAATCTCATTGTAGTCTATATACCACCAGGAAATAACGTTGAAAACCTTGAACATATCCTTAATTGGTTAGCTACAACCTATACCCAAGAAACCATAATACTAGGAGACGTTAATATTGATTGGTCCCTCTACTCCAATCACTCAAATCCTCTCCCCATTAACTTGCATGGCTTCTCTCAAAATATACTATCTACCACCAGAATTGGGAATGCTCAACAAAAGGAGAGCATCATTGACTGGATCCTTACCAACAAAGCCCCAAATAACTATACTGCAGGGACTCTTCCCAATGACCTTAGTGACCACCTTATTACCTTTATCTTAAAACACAAATGTACAACATCAAACCATCCCCAAACCAGGCTGGTCAGGAACAGTAAGAATTTTGTCCCACAACATTTTCTTGCTGACCTCAAAGCATGTAACTGGTCCTCCCTAAAAACGCTCCCCTTAGAGGACAGTGTCTCTTATTTTAATGACACTTTCCTTAAGATACTTGATGTTCACGCTCCTAAAAGACTGACCAGGACCAAGGAACGTATTGCTCCTTGGCTAACAAAAGACACCAAATCCAAAATTAAACTCCGGGATCAGGCCTGGAATAAATGGAGAGCTACCAAAAACCCCCTGGACCGGATCAAGTTTCTTCAGCTTAGAAACTCAACCAAATTAGCCGTCTTAATGGACAAAAAACAATATTTTTGTCACCTCCAAGACAAACACCAGCATAATCCCAAAAAATTCTGGGCTGGCTTCAATCATCTCCTTCGTCCAGGAAAATCGACCACCCCCACCCCTGGAAAACTCATCGGCAAAGATCCAGTTGAAATAGCTAACACTTTCAATACATTTTTTACGGAGACCATCCAGTCTCTCGCCAATCAGCTTACCAATATTCCCTCATCCACAACCTCAACTAAAAACCCTTCTCAGTCCTCCCTTAACTTACAACCCACACCTACCTCCTACATTCGTGCCCTCTTGAAAAAACTCAAACCAACTACCTTAGCGGCTGACCTACTCCCAGCCAACTACCTACAAATAGCATCTGACGCCATTGCCTACCCTGTTTCAATCCTGATCAACCGATCGATATCTGAATCTTCTATCCCCTCAATCTGGAAAATCTCTTATATCATCCCTCTCCATAAAGGTGGATCCTCCACTGACGCATCTAACTACAGGCCAATAGCTATACTGTCTCCTCTAGCCAAAATTTTGGAACGCTGTGTTCATAAACAGCTCATTGCCCATCTTTCTCAAAATAACCTCCTGTCTAACACCCAGCATGGATTCCGCCCCCATGACAGCACAACCTCTGCTCTTCTCTCCTTTGTTGATTCAATCAACCAAAGCCGCAATAACAAACTTATTTCCTCTGCGCTTTTTCTTGACCTATCAAAAGCCTTCGACATGGTGAACCACCAACTACTAATACAAACACTGCAAACCTTTCATCTTAGTAAATCAACAATAAGTTGGTTTAACGACTACCTATCGAGTAGAAAGCAGGCGGTTCAGTGGCAAAACAGGCTATCAGACCTACTCCCCACTAATATCGGTGTTCCACAAGGATCTATACTCGGCCCCCTTCTCTTTTCCCTATTTATTAACAGTTTACACACGATCATTCCTAAAGCCACTTGCATTCAATACACGGACGACTCCACCCTGATATGCTCGGACGTTTCTCTTGCCAAACTCCAAGTTGCAACCCAAAATTGCTTCTCCTTAGTTGAAACATGGTTCTCAGAACTAAAGCTTCTACTAAATCCATCCAAAACTAAATTACTTCTATTTTTCCCCACACTAAATACCTCCCAAGGAAAAGAACCATCTAATGCTACTACCCCAACCTTCTGCGTGTCCTCCAACAATGGAATCATAATCGAACCCGTCTCCCACACCAAACTTCTTGGGGTGACCATAGATAACAAACTTAAATTTGATACACATGTCAGTCTGACCATTAAGTCTGTAAACAAAAAACTCGGGTCTTTGTATAGAATAAAATCTTTCTTAACTCCGCACACCAAACTAACTATTGCTAGGACCCACCTTCTGTCTACACTCCTCTATGCTTCGCCGGTATTCTCCTTCCTCAACAAGAAGGAACTCAACAAACTGTCTACTATCTATAACCACATAGCCAGATTTATAACAGGGATGCCCTATCGGACCCATCACTGCCAAAATCTAAGGACCCTCGAATGGTTAGAACTCTCCAACACTCTCAAACTCAACCAACTCACTGAGGCATTTAAAATAATTAATCATCCAGAAAAACTCCTCACTGAACAAAATACTTACCCCTTACTCCAACCTCACATCCCTTAGGTCATCCAAAAGCCTACTAGTTCAAACCATCAAGTCTAACAACTTGGGAGGCGAAGCACTCTATGCAAATTCCATTGGCAAATCCTGGAATGCCCTCCCAAATAACCTAAGACACATGACCTCTCTTTACCAATTCAAAAAACACCTCAAAGACCTATTAAAGTCCCAATGGCTCTGCCCTTGCTCTAATCCTGACTAATACTAAAACACTCCTGGCCCACTAAAGTCCCTACCCAACCCACTAACCTAAGGTCTCAACTAATTCTAATGCTAGTTCATTATAAGTATTGTACTTCTTTTAAACAATTGTATAACATATATGTCTGATTTCTCTTTGAATGTAATAACTATAACTCTATCCTTGAATGTTATGTTTAACTACCTCTTATATTGTGGAGCTTTTCTCCCCGGGCCTCTACTGAAAATGGACATGTATCCAGCTAGACTAGCCCGGTCAACAAATGTAAAATAAATAAATAAATAAATAAAAAAAATCTCACGAAGGCACTTAATACCATTCCACACTCTGGTATTAATCCCAATGTAACTTGGTGGATACCAAACTGGCTCTCAAATAGAACCTAAGGAATTAGACTGGGTGGCTCCACCCACATCCAAAAGATCTTTCATCAGTGCTGTACCCTTGGGCTTTGTCCTTGAGCCACTCATCTTTGCCATTACTTAATTGGAGGTCAAAGTCAATATTAAGGGATTATTGCTGATCAGGTTTACTGATGATTGTGAATTAGTGCCATTCACCAGTGAGCACCAAGATCCTCTACGAGTGTGTTTCCCAAACAAATAGCTGGTATCAAAACCATGGACTAAAACATGATGCCAGAAATGTTATCTTTTCAGCAAGAATGACATCCCCTGGAACTATGACATTGATAGCACATCCCTGAAAATTGATCTAGTAGATAGGGATCTGGGAACCTAGCAGGAAATGAATTGTCCTTTGATCACTATGTATCTACTATTGTATGAAAGTCCTTTTTCATTGTGCAACTTATTAGCAAAGGTAAGGTGCCCAGGTTTGCGATGTAATTATTCCCAATGTATTTGGCACTCATTACACCAGTCATTGAATAGAATGCCCCCTTTGCCATGTACCTATCCAGACACTTGACAACTTAAATACTCAGCATGTTCTCACCAAGAAAATCAAGGACATAAATCATAAGAACTACACTGATCATCAAAGCTTTGCTCCTATTCTTAGTATCATATAAGTGACCTTTGCTTTGTATAGTGCACCTCAGCAAATCCTGTCATATCAGACCTACTGCACATCTGCAAGCCCAATGGTGGCATAAACACTCGAGATTTTAAGCTCATTTGTAACATAAATAAAGCAAGTTGGATACATATGCATCACAGAAAATTCCACTTTGGAATAGTTCTCCTCTCCACATAAAACAAAGTACTTCTCTTACTGTATTCAAATATAATCTGGATGAATGGATGGGAGAAAGCAAGATCATCCCTGGAGTAACACTTTTGTTCTTTATGGAAAGGGGTAACATGTAAATGTTCTGCTTTTTTAGGTTATTTTGTACTTAAATTATAGGAGCAAAGAAACTTTATGGGAATGCATGGCTAGGCTTCTAACGATCCTCTAGGGTCGATATCCTAGTAAGAACCTATGGGGCCTGTAAGTGTGTATGCCTTCCCTGCACTACCAGAGAAAGAGTTGATAGTGATGGTTTTGCCATGTAATTATAATAAAAATTGATATTAAATCATATAAAAAGAAGGGATCATTTATTGTAAGAGTGAGAAAAGAGGATAGGATTTAAGAATCCTAAAGATCTGATGTCCAGTTTCATGATCAACAGGTAGGTCTCTGATCTGGTCTCGGCACTTCCAAACTCATGGACTCCATCCAAGCACATGGACTCCATCCCTTACCCATAATGCCCTGCTGTCCTAGATTCAGATATCTTTTGCCACCATTGAGAATGCAAACTAGGACCCTATTACACTTCGTTCTTCCACTTTTGCATTTTAGTCTCCTTCTTGATGTATTTACATTTTTATACATTTATATTTATATACATTTATACCGTGTTTGTAGTAGCTATTGTTATAGTTGTTCTTCCTCGTGGTAAAGCGATTTATCTGACTTTTTACAGTGTCAGAAAAGTTTCAAGAAATGTCAATGTGAACACAAAATTCCATCCCCCAAGACCCACACCAGTTATGCATTTATTGCCTGGGGGTAGCTCATTAGAAATTAGAGTGCAGTATTTGCAAATCCTTCTGATCCAAGACACTGCAAAGTCATCACAAGCTGATTGTAAAGGGATTTTGCCCACACAGCTGGTTAAGGTCAACCCTTCTTCTACATCTTCTGTAGAGAAAAGGAGAGAGAGAGAGAGAAAGAAAAGTCAAGCCAGGCTCCAGAAAATATTAAGGAATCTAGTAAAAAGCAGGCTCCAAAACCATCGGCCTCCCCTGGTCTGGCAATAAAACTAAGTCATCTGATCCAACACCTCCTTTGATCTGACTGTTGAGCCTTTAACCACAAGGGAAATCCCAGACATTGTGTCATCAGATCCGGACACCTTCTCTAACTCTGAGATTTTCTCCAGACCCAATCAGCCCTCAGGCTTCATTCACCAGTTTTAAGGGAATCTTACACATTCCAGATCTCCCTCAATAGCCTCCTTGAGGTCAGCCTGTTCAACCAGGAGCCTCTTGGAAGTAGATGTCCACAGGATGATGATGAGGTTTTTGAGACAGCAGATAAAGTTGGGGGTTATCATGAGTCTGTCTCCCGATTCACATACAAGAATAGTTCCTACAGCCCTTCCATCTTTGATTCCATTGTTGACCACCATGTTGAGTCAACAGCCTTGGATCCAGTCTCTCCTGGAGTGGTTTCTTCAGATCCAAAACCCCTAGTAGTTTCGACTGTGTACCCTTATTTCTGTTGGCTTCAGACAGAGTTGAAATGTGGAGCCAGAGTATCAGGTTGAGGCTCCTGGATGAGAGACCAACCTCTAGACCTTCAGATCCATCCTTTCACCTAAGTGCCTCAGTGTTCGACAGCTCAGCTCTGCCATCAGCCTCTGACTCCAGACTGGTTGGTGCCAGGAGTGCTTTAGTGACTCCTGTACATTGAGAGGCTCTTCTAGGTCCCATTTTGAGTTTGGCATTTGAGGTGGTAGAACAGGCTGTCTGCTACAGAGAGGCTCACTCTATCTAGACTGGACCCATCCCAACCTCTGACTTCATCTGCATCTCTCTGTCCTTATCCAGGTTGATTGGGACAGTCTGTTTCAAGGGCTTCAGGAGACATACTCAGCCTGAGTTCCCAGTCTAATTTTGATCCTGCAGTTGATGGTTCCCCAACCTCAGGTCCCTCAGAAAAGGACATGTAAGCATAAGTACATAGATTCTTCTTCCGAATCGGTCATGGAAGACACTGACATCAGTGATGAAGGGTCCCCATGATCTCCCTTTGTTGACATTGGTTTTGGCAACTTACTTAAATTGATGATGGAGAGGTTGGTCCTCCAATAACGATTCTCTGGAAGAATCTGTGTTCTTGAGGCCTTCAACACTGCCTCATCTACTTCTTGGGTGGTCCCTCCTTCAGATCCCCTACTAGATATCATAACAAAAAGAGTATGGAAGGAACCTGACTCTGTGGAGCCTATTCCCAAGGAACTAGACAGGATCCTGTCCACCCCCAAGGACAACCAGCACTTGAGTTGGGGCCCTTGGGTAGATGCCATGGTCACTGTGGTAGTACTACTATAATATTTAGTTCTGAAGAAGTCAGTGAGGGACGAAAAGCACTTAACTTTATGGAGATATGTCACTGATTTAATACATTTGGAGTTTGATTTTAGCCTGGTGTCAGGGCTGATGTGGACGTTTTGTTTGTTTGGACATGTAATTTGTTTCCATTGAGAGATTTGACAAAGAATTTGACTAACTCCCTCAATGGTATACTTCCCATGGATGTCCACAAAGTGGAATCCCAGCTGGCTACCTTGAACTCTATGATGAATGTATCCATACAATTGTTATCCATTGGAGCTGCCAGAGTAGCAGGCACTGGCCTTGCCTTAGGCCAGCATGCCTAGATGCAGTTGTGTGACTTTGCAGAGGGCTTCAAGACCTCCTTCATCAATGCCTCGTTTGATGGGTCTGCACTTTTGGGACTAATGGTGAAAGATACTCTCAAGAGGAGTAAACAAGATGGCAAGACCCTGTCTGCTATTGCCATTATTTTTTTTGGCTCAACATTCATGCTTCCCGAATGAAAGAGAAGCAAAAAAGATGTGGTTTAGAACATTGCAGGAATTGAACCAAGAGACCCTGTCAAGGAAGAGGAGGGGAATGGTTTCAATGGACATCACCTCAGGGGCAGAGGTTGTCCACAAAATTGAGGGTTTCAAGGTCTGTTCTTGAAGAAACCCTTCCAGCACTCCTGAGTAGTTGCCTGACTGCCATTCTTTGGAGGTGGTTGTTGGGCACTTATCCTTGCACCTTCCAGTTTGGCAGGCTATCACATCAGACAAATGGTTACTAAGGATAATTTCCAGAGAATACACAATTCCCCTTTTGCAAAATCCCTTGAAGAGAAAAAGGATTCCCCAGGTACCACCCCAGCAGCTGGAATTCACAACAGTAGAAGTACTAAAACCATTGGAAAAGAGCCAATCCAGCAAGTTCCACCAGGCCAGTTCGGTTCCAGTGCCTATTCAAGGTTTCTTATTCATTCCAAAGAAAACCAGGGACTTGCGGCCCATTTGGACCTCAGTCATCTAAGCCAGTTTGTAAGGAAGACAAAATTCTGGATGGTCACAGTTCAGTCCATTCTCCCATTACTGGAGAAGGACATATGGATGTGCTCCATAGATCTGCAGGATGCTTACTATCACATAAAGATAATCATTCCAGGAGATTTCTCCATTTCAAGCCGAGAGCTAATCACTTCCAATTCAGAGCCCTGCCATTTGGTCTCACCACAACCCCCTAGATGTTCACCAAATGTATGGCAGTAGTCAGTTTACCTCAGGCTGTAGGGTTATCAGGTGCTCCCGTACAGAAGACTACTCATGGTGCATGGACTTCATCCAAGAGCCATACACACATCAGTATTCTGGAGATGAGGCCTGTGCTTTATGTATGGCAGGCCTTCCAGAGCTCTCTCCCAGAAGGTGTGATAACTATTCAGACAGACAACCTGAGTGATCTGGTATATAAACAAACAGGGAGGACTCCAATCCTATCCTCTGTCAAGAAACCATGACTGGTAATGGGTGATGTCTTCTCACTATTTTCTAGTAGCAGTGCACATTCCTGGGAGGTACAATGTGTTGTCAGACAGGTTGGGCAGTAATATTTTGCTCCCCCCATGAGTGATCTCAGGTGGTGGTGAATGATCTGTTTCACCTATGGTGTCACCCTTGCTGTGATCTATTTGCCTCTCCTTTGAATCACAAATGCAGCACTTATTTTGCCATAGACCCACCATAGCATCAGTCACCAAGAGGTGCTCTTCTCTGCAATTGGCCACAGGTCTACTTTTTGCCTTCTCTCCTTTTCCCCTAATTTCAAACTTCATCCATAAAGTGAAGTGGTGCAAAGCAAGAATAATCCTTTTCACACCCTTATGGCCCTGTCAGGTTTAGTTTCCTTCTCTGTGTCCTCATCTACTTTGTTCACCAAGGACATTGGCCCACAGGCCAGATCTTCTCTCACCTGTCTGGGTGTCTTCTGCCGGACCTTCACACGATTAAACTAACTGCATGGTTTATCCAATTTTGATTATGGCCATACATGCCAGATATTCAAAGCAGGTGATTCACATTCTAACAGCTTCACAAAAGTCTAGTATGAGGAAAGTATATTTAAGTGGAAAAGGTTTTCTATTTGGGCTTCCAAAAAAAAAAAAAAAAAAAAACAGATCCATTTTCAGCTCCCCTGCCAATTATTCTAGATTTCTTATCAGAAATTGTTCATAACTGCTCTAGTTTTTCCACCATCAAGGTTCAACTAGCAGCAACTCCAAATTTTCATGTTGGTCAAGATCAAACAACCATTGCTGCTCTAAAGGTTTCTGATGTCTTTTTAAGAGGGACTTTTCTCCTTACACCTCCAGTCCATGACCTGGCACCTCTACGGGATATACCAATAATGCTGCGTGCTTTGACTCCTCTCCATTTGAACCAGCATCTACAGCAGAATTAAAATTTTGTCAAGGAAGACATTTTCTGGTGGCAGTCATTTCTGCCTAGCTAATGCCTGAATTACAAGCACTGTCCTGCAAACTTTCTTACCTAATTTTTCACAAGGACAGGGTTTTTTCTGAGGCCGGATCCGTCTTTTATTCTTACGGTAGCATCCAAATCTAACTTACACCAATCTATCAATCTGCCAGTATTTTTTTTCAAAATATTCCAATAAAGGTGAATATCTTAATTTTTTAGACATTCACAGGCAGTTGAGATTTTATCTTCATCCCACAGAGTTTCAGAAATCAGTTCAGCTTTTTGTGTCCTTCTCAAAAGTCAAAATGGGAAAATGTTTCCAAGGTTATACTTACTAAATGACTAGAAGATTGCATTTATTATGCCCATAATAAATGAAATATTCCCCTGGCCAAAAAAACACTCCTCGTTCCACCAGATCCTTATTGACATCAATAGCTTTTCAGAAGAGTCTGCCTGTTGACGAGATATGTGCAGCTGCAACATGGTCCACAGTTCACACCTTTGTCATCATCATCAGCCCCCCTTTTCCCATTCTTTTCTACATGGGGTCAGAGTATCGTGTTAACTGTCACCAACTTTCTCGATTCAGTGCCACATTCCTGCCTTCTTCAACACTCATGCCTGACTGTCACAAATCTTTCACACACTCCATCCACCTCTTTGCTGGATGTCCTCACTTCCTCTTACCTTCTTCCTGCCTGTCCCAAATCTTCTTCACCAGATCGTTTTCTGCTTTTCTACAAATGTGCCCAAACCACTGTAATCTGTTCTCTTTGATCTTTTCTGCAATTGGAGCTACTTTGACTTCTGCTCTTATGTCCTCCTCTCTTCGTCTGTCCCACAGTGTGCAACCTATCACCTTTCTCACGCAGTTCATTTCCATCACCTCAAGATTCTTCATCTGTTCTGTCTTTACTGCCCATGTTTCTGTACCATACAGTAGTGCTGGTCACACCACTGTCTTGTACACCTCACTTTCAGCTTCTTTGGCATTCTTTTGTCATAGACTTCTCCTGATTCTATGCCAGTTGGCTGCAGCCCCTCAGATTCTAGCTTTGACCTCTTCATTCAGACTACTCCTCCCAGATACTTGAAGTTGTTCACCTGATGATCTTCATGTTTCACTGTTGCAGTCATCACATTTGGGTTATCCCTGCCAGGGTAACCCTCGGCTGGCCCGAATACCAGAGGCTTAGTATTTCTGCATTGGCTGCTGTTGCTTCAGAACTGACGTCAGGTCGTCAGTACTATAAGGTAAGGCAGCTGACATCATAACAGTCTTTCTTGATGAGGAGCCTGAAGCAGAAGCAGTTCGCACAAGTGCCAGTCGGCCGCTACCCGAGTTTCATCTTCCGAATTGAAGCTGAAGTCTTCTAAAGCTAAGTACCCCGTTGGGGATCTATTTTTCTTGATCTAACCAGTGTCAGAAAAAGTTAACAATTGTCTCACCTGTGGAAAACAAATACCACACCGAGACTTTCATTCTTACTGCGTCACTTGCTTAGGCCCAGACCACGACATCCCTCGCTGTTATTTTTGTGCTTTGTTCAATGCCAGAACTATACGTCGTTGGGCCCTTATTGTAGCTAGATATTTTCGCTCACAGTCCTCGAATTCTGATATGGCTTCAGTAAGCCATCCGACAGCAGATCATCCGAAAAAACGTAAGGATAAAGACAGAGACAGACTGCACAGGTCCAAACATACAGATGATGCTTTCGTTAAGCTAGTCATCAGTTCTCCGGTCCTCAGTGAGGCGCTGTTACAGCCCCTGATGCCTGCTTCTGTGGATTCGCAGGCCACTGAGACCTTTTCGGTGTCCAGTATGCCGCAAAACTTTTCTTCAGCTAAGGATCCTGCGGATGTCTCTACCTTGGATGGGTCCAGAGCTTCTGAGCAAGCACCGGCTTCCAAGGAAGTATGTCGCACTACTGATTCTCAGCACAAACCGATGAGTTCTTTTGCATCTACCGTTCTTTCAAAAACTACAGAGTTTCTAAGGCCCAGGGTATGAACCACGCCCAAGAAACCGACAACCCAATCTCAGACACCTGCTTCCTTCTGTGTCTCAAATGCTTAAAATGGCAGAAGACCTTATAATGCTATCAGGGGATGCCACGCTACCCCTTCCAAAAGAAAAATAGATCTGTCCCCAGTAGTTTTATCTGAACAGGAGTCTGATGACTCTGATGCATCTGAATATGAAGACATGCAACCCCTTTCTGCTTATGAGGATTCTGATGCAGAGGAATCCATTCCTTCAGCCTCTCCACCTGAGGAATTTTCCTTTGGGGAAACCCTTCATACTTTAAGGGAGCATTTCCAATGGGAATGTCAGGACTACCCTCAGTCTAAAATGAGACTCAGGGAATTCTTAGATCTTCCACAGCACAGACCCTTGGCCATTCCTCCTGTCCTGGATGATGTTTTCATGGAAATCTAGTTTGACTCCTGACACCCTCTCTCCTGCTCACAGAAAACCTGACAGGTATTACAGAGTCCCTGACTCGCACAAATTTCTTTTCAAAAATCCTACTGCTGACCCTGAGGTTATAGCTCAAGGGCCTAAAAGAATTAAAGCAACTTCTGCTAAGAATCCCACCCCCTCAGATAGGGATTCCCAAGCACTAGACAGATGGGGTAAAAAAGTATACACCTCTGCTACTCTTGCTATCAGAGCACTAAATTGTCAGTTCCATATGCTAAAATTTCAGCAACATAACATGGAACTCCTCAAACAAAAAATATCATCCTTTCCTGCTTGTGCCGAAAATAGAGTAGTCAAGTAACTAAGTACACCTTACACTATGGTTTTCACACCCTAGAAGCTTCTTGAAGGGCATCAGTCACCATTTCTGTCCTTAGAATGTATGCTTGGCTTAAGGAACAGCCCTTGCCAGACCATGTAAAATCTAAATTATTGGATTCACCCTTGCACAAAGACAACTTATTGGACACCAAGGCAGAGGAGGTCTTAAAAAAGATGGAAGAAAAAGCTAAATCTATGCAGACAGTTAAAGATTTCCTACAGGTCCAGCCACCCAGGTTCAGTAGGCATTGCCCCTTCAAGCACTGGTCCTTTCCTGCCCCCACCAGGTCAGTTCAGCCAAGACCCTGGGGAAGCAGACCCCCCCCCAGACAACAGCCACAGGGAATGCAGAGATCAAAGCAATGGAGTTCCTCCACTACAAAACCAGGGAGTGCAAAGCCACCCCCTCATGGTAAGAACTCACAATGACTCTCCATTTCCACCCCCTCCCTCTTCCCACCTGCACTTGTCCCTAGGAGGAAAACTCTCCTTCCACGCGGGCACCTGAGCCATTACCAATGACCACTGGATCCTCAACAGTGTCCCAGGGATACAAATGCTCTTTCCACACACTCCCAACCCCAAAAGGGTTCCCAGATCTTCCTCCAAACCAGTGGGCAGAGACCAAAAAGCAAGTCAGTTCCCTGCTCTCTATGAGGGCAATAGAGCACGTGCCTGCAGAACAGTTAGGCCAAGGTTTCTACTCCAGGCTCTTCCTGGCACCCAGAAAAGAGGGTGCCTGGCACCCCATCCTCTATCTATCCATTCTAAACACCTTCCTGGTGATACCAAAATTCAAAATGCTCACCCTCAAGCAACTACTACCTATGCTCTCCAAGATTGCTTGGCTAGCCACCCTAGATCTAAAAGAGGCCTACCTCCACATCCCAATCAGGGAATCATGCATGAAATATCTACATTTCAGGGCAGGATCTCTGCACTTTCAGTTCTCTTTGGCTTGTCTACTGCTCCCAGAGTTTTCACAAAAGGTCTGGCTTCTGCCATTGCTTTTTGCAGACAAAGAAATAGACAAATTTACCCATACTTAGACAACTGCCTAATTCAGGCAGAGGAAACGCTGTTCAAGCACCTGGCCTTTAAAGTCCTTACTAACCTTCTTAGGGTACACTATCAACAAAAACAAATCCAAACTAGTATCCACCCAAAGGATTATATTCCTGGGAGCAAGCCTGGACACAGCATCCCAGATGGCATTCCTTACACTAGAAAAGCAAACTTACCAGACAGCCTATTTCTCTCAACTAGCCACCAGACCCCAGTTATCTGCAAGGAAAATCCTGCAAGTTCTGGGGTTCATGGCATCTTGAATTCTACTCATTCCATATGTCAGACTGAATATGAGGAAACTTCAATGGTACCTAAAAAGCCTTTGGTGTCAACACTCTCAAGACCTGGAAACTCTTATACCAATGATACCTTGCCTAAGGAAAGATTTTCTTTGTTGGGCAGCAGCATGCTACCACAACAAGGGACTACCTTTCTCACCACCCCACGCTGCCCAGACCCTCACCACAGATGCATCAGACTATGCCTGGGGTGCAGATGTGGACAGGTGCATACAGGGTCAATGGAGCCCACAGCAAATACATCTGCACATCAACCAAAAATAGATGCTGGCTGTCTAGTACGCATTGACAACTTTCAGGCCCCTTCTGTCCCCAGGGGCTCTCCTGATCAAAACAGACAACACGACTGTGATGTGATATATCAACAAGCAGGGACAGACTCACTCCTACCCTCTATGCAGGCTTGCCATGACCCTTTGGCACATAGTCTCAGCCATGCAACTACACCTGTTAACACAATTCCTGCCAGGCTCTCTAAACTCTCTGGCAGACAACTTAAGCAGAAATCTTTTGGACCCACATGAGTGGCAGCTAGACCAAAGAACCTTCACCCTAATAACTCAGAAATGGGGCACCCTGAAGGTCGACCTGTTCGTTTCCCACTCCAACCATCAGCTCAGCAAGTTCTGCACCATGGAGCCTCACTGCAGAGCCTGTAAAGTGGATGCCCTATCCTTCCCGTGGGTCAACCTGTCGGTCTATGCATTTCCCCCACTACCTCTCATTACCAGGGTACTCCTCAAAATAAGGGAGGAAAAACCGAGGTCAATTCTGATTGCTCCAGACTGGCCTCGCCAGCACTGGTACCCACTGCTGTACAGCCTGTCCCCACTGCCACCATGGCATCTCCCTCAAACCCCAACCCTCCTGACTCAGAGGGAAGGAGAATTCATGCATTCCCAATTGCAGACCCTCAATTTGGCAGCCTGGCTTATTCCCTGACCACTGATCAAGCTGCCAATCTCAGTAAACAGGTTCTAGATGTTATACGTGAGGCTAGACTCCCTAGCACTAGAAAGTCTTATGCTGACAAGTGGAAAAGGTTCTGCACCTGGATTCAGACTAAGGGAGCCGATACAGCACAGCCCTACCTACCACTCATCCTGGATTACCTAGCTGAGCTGCTACACAGCGGTCTCTCCTTTTCCTCTATTAAATTCATGCCTCTGCTATCTCTGCTCATTTCAACACTGAGCACCCACTTTTCTCACACCCTCTCATCAAACAGTTCCTAAGAGGGGCTAGCAACTTGAGCCACCCAGAAGAGCACCTGTCCCGGCTTGGGACCAAACATTTGTGTTGGAAAAGCTCACCCTGCCCCCTTTGAACCAGCATCTTCAGCAGAGTTAAAGTTTCTCTCCTGGAAGACAGCCTTGCTTCTGGCCATCACTTCAGCCAGAAGAGTATCTGAGCTACACACACTCATGGCTGTAGAGCCCTTCATCATCTTCCATGCTGACAGGGTGTCCCTCAGGACTATCCCATCCTTCATTCCCAAAGTGGTATCCATTGTGGCTCTCAACCAATCCATTCATTTGCCCACCTTTTTCTCTAACCCACAAAACAAGGGGAAAGGATCCTGCACTCTCTAGGTGTGCACAGATGGCTCAGATTCTATCTAGACAGGAATAAATCATTCAGAAAGACTTATCAATTGCTATTCAGCTTTGCTGCAGGGGCAGAGGGCAAAGCCATATCCAAACAAACCATTTCCAAATGGATAGTACACTGCATCCATTTCTGTTACAAGCAACACTTGAAACCTCCCCCTAAGGGGGTCAGGACTCACTCTACCACAGCAACCTCCACCTCTGCAGGTTTCCCCAGAGGAGTCCCCACCAGAGACATCCTGTCGGCTGCCACATGGACATCTGTTCACACCTTCCCCAAACATTACCACCTGCTTATCTTCTTCAAATCCAGGGCAGGCTTTGCCACTGCAGTCTTGCAGGGCATCCTAGCCAGCCCCTAGTCTTCTTGACTGCCTCCACCCATTTCCCCAGCTTTGGGAATCAACCCAAATGTGATGACTGCAACAGTGAAGCACGAAGAACATAGTACAGTTGTGTACACTTACCATAAATGTAGATGTTCGAGTGTATTCACTGTTGCAGTCCTGGTTTCCCTCCCTCCATCCTCCTTTTCATCTCTCTCTCTCTCTCTCTCTCTCTCTCTCCCTCCCTCCTAACAAGGAACATTTTGGTATTTACTTTCTACTGGTGGAGTTCTGCCACCATATCCTGGCTCCCACTTGGGGGCTCCAGACAGTCAGGGCAAGAAAAACGGATGTAATGGTGTCGGCTGCCTTACTTTATACTACTGATGAACTGACATCAGTCCTGAAGCAACAGCAACCAACACAGAAATACTAAGCCTCTGGTATTCAGGCCAGCCGAGGGCTAGCCTGGCAGGGATAACCCAAATGTGATGACTGCAACAGTGAATACACTTGAACATCTACATTTATGGTAAGTGTACACAACTGTACTTTCCACTATCTTCCCTTCTATCTCTATTTTCAGCTTCTTCTGATTTCCCCAATTTGCTGTCATTACCACCATCTTATCTGTGCTTAGTTTCATCCCATGTGCCTTCAGATTTGCATTCCATTCTCCTATCCTTTGCTGAAGTTCTAGCTCATAGTGTGCCTGTACTGCCACAACATCTGCATACAGCAGCTTTGTTGATCTGTCCCCTCCAACCTGTTTGCTAATGTAGTCCATCACCAGTATGAAGAGCAGTGGGCTCAGAGCTGAAACCTGATGTACACCCACACCCACTGGCAACCCCTCTTTGAGGCCGAACACTGTTTGTACTTGAGTCATTGGGTCCTTGTACACAGCTTGCACTAATTTTACCAGTTTTCTTGGACTTCAAGCCACCATAGTACTGCCCAGATCAGCTTTCTTGGGACCTTGTCATATGCTTTCTCCAAGTCTAGGACTGCCCATTTGGACTTTCTCCTCATCTCTAGCTTCTTCTCAAATATCTGTCTCAATGCAAACATCGGGTCAATTGTGCTGCATCCTGGTCTGAATCCAAACTGCTCATCTCCCATCTTACATTCTATTACTCTATGTATCCACTTATCAATCACCCTCTCCAGAACTTTCATGCAATGTAATAGGAGTTTGATGCCTCTGTACTGCTCACAGTTGTGGATGTCCCCTTTGTTCTTTCCTCCCCTATCTCATGCAGCATCTTTATCATGTCTGCTGTGACCTCACCTGAGCCTGCTGCTTTCCCTGACTTCATCTTCCTTAGTGCTGTTCTTACTTCTTCTATGGTGGGCATCTTCTACTCTCATTGTAGGCTGTTTCTGGGGCAGTACAGCTTCTGTGGGGTTTTCTTCATTCAGAAGCTGCTGGAAATACACCTTCCATTTTCCTTTGGGCTGATGTCCAGGTTGTTGCTGGCATCCCTTATAAAGGGTGTCTGACTATCTTCTTTATCTTTCTGTCTTTGCCTTGCAACCTCATATAGTATCTTTGTGCCTCTTACTGAGTCACTTTCCAGAAGTTGGAACAGTGCCTCCGATACCCTATTCTTTGCTATTGCAACTTCTTTCTTAGCTTCTTTGTTAGCCAACCAGTAGTCCTCCCTAGCCTGGTCAGTCTTTTTTACCACTTCCTGCACACCTTTTTTTCTTTTGATAACTTCCTGGACTTCTGCATTCCACCACCAGCTTTTCTTATGCACCTTATTTCCATACCTAGCTCAGCCACATATCTTTTCTGTAGTCCTAAAACGTGCTGTTTTTAGGTGCTGTCATTCTTCAACTCAACCTATTTCCTCCTCTTCTTGGGGTGCTAGAGCCCTGAGTAATTCCTTAAACTGTTTTACTTCTCTTTAGTTAACTTTCAGGTCTTCAGCCTGGTCTCTGTTGACCTTAGAGCCTTCTCTGATCACTACTTGCAGCTGATTGTGGCAACTAGTGGTTTATGCTGTGGGCCGACTGTTTCACTAGGGATGACTTTGCAATCATGTATTCTGCCCCAGTGTCTTTTCCTTACTAGGGAGAAATCTACCTGAGTTGCATGTTGACTACTCTTTTATGTGATCTTGTGACTCTCTCTCTTTCTGAACCATGTGTTGGCTACTATCAAGCCATTTGCCAGAAAGAAGTCTAGAATGGGTTCTCCTTCTTTATTCCTGTTGCCCCACCCTTGTGGACCCAGGCAGTTCTCATAGCCTGTTTTGTCTGTCCCAATATGTGCATTCAAGTCACCCATTATCAACACCAATTCATGTTGTCCTGCTTTATCTAGTAGGTCCTGCACTGCTGTCTGAATGCATTATTTTCCTCACTATCACAACCCTGCTGTGGGGCATAGGCTGAGATTATGAAAACTGCCCTATCATTGCACTGGAGTCTGAGTGCCATGAGTCTGTCATTAATTCTGATGATATCTCTCACTGCCTTCTGAAGCCTCTCTCTCATCACAATTCCTACACCATTTCTAGCCTGCCCTCCACCTGAGTAGTAGACTCTGGATCCCAAGCCAAGTGGCCTTGCTGCACTGCCCGTCCATTTCATCTCCTGGATACATAGGATGTCCAGCCTCCTCTGTATCATCATGTCATCTATTTCCAAGCTCTGTCCTGTCAGTGAACCTACATTAAGCATAGCAATTCTCAGTTCATGTTTGGCAGGTTGGTTGGTTTTACATCCAGCTTTTTCTCAACAGACTTATCCCAGGTAACCCAGGCTGGGCAACTAGACACTGGCCAGCCAGTAGTTTATTGACTCAGGGCTGCTGGACTTTATGGTGGGCACACACTGGTCAATAGAGGCACATATATCCCTCCTACCATTAGCAGGGTTCCCTGGTGTGGGTCAAAGTAGGACGGGTCCTCAACCCAATTATTACCAGTAATTACCCAGCCCATTTTTGGCGACATTAGTCAACATGATCAAATCACCTAGAGCCATATTTCACACCTTTTTACCTCAAACAAAACTCCGGTCCCACCAATAAGCGAACAAGGGCTGAATAATCCACAAGATGATGTAGAAACTCACAGTTTATTGAAATAAACCAAGTACACACGATCAACGATGACATATACGAAAAGCAGGATCCATTCAAATGCAAAGCACTGGACGGAGCCTCAAAACATCAAACAGGACATCAAACAAAACAGTGCAAGACAGAATATTACTGCTAGGAATCAGTTAAGCGCTTTCAACCATTACCATGGTCTTCTTCAGAACTAACAGTATAATATTAAGCGGCTCAATTTAAAAAAAACTTTGGCCAAAAATTTTTTTGCTTACTGAAACTTTTTAAAGATGTATTACATCCAATAAGGCATGTACCTGCCAATACAAAGACACATTCATCTAATGTGTACTACAAATCATAAGTATGCAATCTGCCTTTCAGACATTTTTTAAAAGACATTTTTTTATATAAAACATAATTATCATCTCAAACAGTGTACATCTAAAAACAACATATAAAATCTAAGAACGACATATAAAATACAAATTGAATGCTGACTGCCCACCAAGAAAATTTACTCTGCAGTCTTAAAGCCCATTTCGGAACCAGATAAACGGGCATATGACATGCTTCAATGAAAGATGTGTATAGGTATAGTTCATGTCTTACAGTAAGCAACTAGGAATCTGTAGATAAAAATAATCGCAAAAAAATAAATAAAAAAAATGGAAAATAAAAACTAAATAGTAAAACCTAAAATAATTCTCAGCGCATAATGAAGCTGATGAAAATGCTGATAATTATGCTAATAACTATCTAAGACAAAAGTGCTATGGATAATAACTAAAAATCACTAACTGTGGGATGTAATAAAATTACTGCATAAATATATATATAATCAATATAAATGCTATCCTATAAATTAAATGCAATGAATTACAATAAATTGATAAAATGCTATAAGTAATAATTCTTATGAAAAATTTTTTGTAAAAAGTTTTGTGAAAAATGTTGTGAAAAGTTTTTTTGAGATTGCAAAAACATTTTCTTACCAATAAAAACTAAAATTAATATAAATGTAAGTAAGCTGATACATATATCATAAAAATAATCAAAATAGTAATCTATTAATAACATACTGTGTATTTATGAGAAATTGTATTAAAAATGTGTTATTTGATAATGTGTTGTGTTCTTCAAATTGTAATAAAAATCTTAAAAAATCTTAAAAAATTCCTTGTGAAGGATTTTTTGTATGAAAAAGACTTTTTTGTATGAAAAAAAATTTTTTGTATGAAAAAAGTTTTTTTGTATGAAAAAAGTTTTTTACAAAATTCCAATAATGGGTTATTTTAAAAACTCTCTATATACTATTATACCTCTTAATAATAAATATAATAAATAATGAATAAATAACTGTTTCATATATTGATTTTATGAAGTGTTTGGTAATATAATTTGATAAATTGGTTGTAAACATGCTGCTTTAAATATATATATCAAAATATATTAAAAAATATGTATTTATAATTATAGTACTCGATAATATTAAGGATGGTCAAAAATATTGAAAAGTAAGAGTGAATCTGCATAAATAAGTATGCTCAAAAGTGGGCTAACATACACAATTATAAGCATATATAAGCAAAATTATGCAATAATAAAATTCTAAGTGGAAAAACATAGTTGATTAATTATTTGTAAATTTGTATTGTATGTAATTACATAAGTAAAGATTTTATAGAAATTACATAAGTAAAGATTTTATAGAAATACACTCGTTTAGACCCGGTGGATTGGTGGCATCTAGATATATCTGCCACCAAGTTTCTTTGAAGGCTATTAAACTTTTAATATTGCCTCCTCTTGGATCATTAGGGATAACTTCCAAAATAACAAATTTGAAAGTATGCTGTGTTCCCTTAACATGAATGTGTCTATATAGGGCATTATTTAAGTCTTTGTTCTTAATGCAATACATATGATCATATATGCTTCAACTGATAGAAAGCAGGGCACAAGTCACATAAAGCTATGTAAATAACTTGTTTCAGATTACAATTACCTGCTTGACTCACAATAATGCTGTTGTGTCCATTTTAAGATAAATCTTTCTTGCACTGGACATAAATTTACAGTAATTACAACATCCACATTTCCTACTATTAGTTTTTCTAGAATACTTGCAACCCATATTTTTAACTTGATGTTGCTGTGTTAATAACTTTTTGATGTTGCAACCCATCCGATAAACAAAATTAGGTTTTGTACCTAAAATATCCACTAATATTTGATCATTACTTATCAAGTACCAAAATTTGCATATTATACTTTTGATATTATCTACCCCTAAACAATAGGGTATTATACAGGCACGTTTAAAACTAGGTTTAACTCCATCTTCATTTAAATTAGGAGTGTTTTGAACAATTCCTGATCCCAATAAAGGTAAATATTTGATACCTCTTTGACTAATGACAGAAGAAATCACTTTATTCATCATGTCTAAGGGATAACCTCTTTGGCTAAAAAATTCCTTAATTAAAGTTAATTCATTGTACATATCATGCTCATCCGAAACCATTCTCACTGCTCGAATAACTTGACCTTTAAATACGTTATATTTGACCTTGGGTGGATGATAACTAGAAAATCCAAATAGTTATTTTGTTTCCGATGAATTTGTGAATATATATTCCCATTATTATTGACAATATATGTATCAAGATATGGTAGTCCTTTATTGTTATGTGTGAGGGTGAATTTCAAGAAATTGCTACTCCCTTGAATGAATTCAAAACTCATGTAGCACTTCTTCAGAGGCCTGCCAAATAATATATATATCATCCAAAACCCTGAATAATACCGAACATGTTGAAAATATTTGGATGAAAATAACACATTATCTTCCCAATTTAACATGACTAATTGGCATAAATTAGTCTGTGTAAAAATCTAGCCCTCAAAATAAATAAAATTGTTGTCTAATACTATGGCCATTAATTCTGTAATCAAACAAATAGTGTCCCATTCCAGGTCAGTATGTTTGGTCAAGCTACTCGAGAAAGCTTGTAAACCCTCTTCTTTAGGTATACAAGGTCCACTACATCTATAGTGACTATAATATATGGTTTGGTAAAATCTAGATCCTTAACTGGAAACTGAGATAAAAAACACCACGAATCCTTGTACCTCATTAAAATTGGATGTACAATCCAAATCCTGATCATCTTTTGGCTCTACAGTGCTCAGGAATGTCCTCCCTTGGGGTCTGTGTTTATTGACCAAATCGTACATTCATCAAACAGCCATTCATTGTACACATACCATCGAAAGTGCATTTCATCAAAAGGTCATATGATCATAAATCATGCTTTGCCAGAGATGGTCTGCACCTGTCACCCCTGGGATTCAGGTTACTAGCTAAAGAACCTGCCACCCGTATAGTGCCTTATTTTGGCAAGGTTCAAAGAACAAAACCACCACCATAACAGATACAAGTATGCAAAATCTGAAGGTAATGCTACTCAATGCTAGAAGTCTAAACCTCAAAATGTACTCTCTCGAGGCACTCCTAAAAATGGAGAACATCGATATCTGTGCAGTAACTGAGACCTGGTTCAAGGCACCAGAGAGCATCTCTGCAATACCAGGCTACAACTCTTACCACACTTTTAGGCCACCAAACCAAGACCAAAACACTAAAGGTGGAGGAGTGTTCATATTCACCAAGGTTATTCACACCTCCAGGCTAGATGCCCAACACTATGCATCTGAAATTCTCCAGGTGCAACTAACACACTAGGTAAGACTGCAATCCAAATTGTAGCTTGCTACAGATCCCCCACCATGCCCCAAGATTCTCATTACATTTTTCTAAACATACTAGAAAATATTAAGATACAACCAAACACCCTAATACTGGGGGATTTCAACTACCCTGCCATTAACTGGGAAAACTACTCGGGGACCAACACCTTTTCCCAACGGTTCTTGGAATTCATAAATTCCAATGTCCTGGATCAACTAATTCATTGTCCCACCAGGGGCTCCAATATCCTAGACCTGGTCATTAACAACATGGGAGATAGATACTCCACATCAATGGTCACCCCCTCATTGGTCAGGTCTGACCATAATCAAACACCCTTGACATCCACATCCCACCCCCACCAAGGAAACCTCCATAAAAAACTTCTCCAAAGCTAACTTCATGCTACTCAGGTTTGAAGTGACAAACGTCATGACACCCATGCAGATGGGAGTTGAAAGTTTGACTGCTGTATCCTACACTAAATAGAACCAAGATGCTCTCCTCCAAAAAAAGGAAGCCAATCTGGTGGTCCCCTGCAATAAACAAACTATAAACAGTAGAAAGAAACTGTTGCAGAAAAGAGGAAAATCTCAGGATGCAAAAAACTCCCTTACCAGCTCATAAGAAGCGGAGATCCCTCATAAAATCCTCCAAAGCTAGTTACGAAAATAAAATTGCCAAAGATTCCAAAGACAACCACAAGGCATTCTATAGTTATAAAAAATAAAAGTAAAACGCTGCTTGGATCCACGGAACAAAAAACCTTTTATTAAACACAAAGAACTGAGCGCTTTCACCCACCTCCACCGTGGGTTTCTTCAGAGTTAATGAAATACTGGAGCAGTTACTAATTTATACTAAACAGATGAACAATGAAAACCAATCACCTTATAGGACATTATCCAATACACTCGTCTGTCTAATTAATTAATTAAAAATGTATATATATGAATAATTCAATCAGATAGCCATTATATAGTAATGTAAAAATCACATATAAAAACCATTAAAATTCTAATAAATGTATGAATACATTAATAAAAAAATAAATAAATAAATAAATACAATATATAAAAATTATGTGTATATATATTTCTATAACCTAATTGCAAGTGTGTCTAAATTTATCAACAATAATATACAAGTAATATGCAAAGTATATAACTTATATGGAGTTGGTCATAACATAAAAAGTGTTGTTACTATCTCAATAAATAGTGAAATCAAATATACTTACATAAGATAAAAATTCACCTAAGAATAACATTTCTTGTGTGAAACCATGTGGAATTGATACCAAAATACATATAAGAATACAATCTATCTAAAAAATTTTTTTAAATTTTCGAAAATATGTACAATGTCAATAGATGGCAAAACACAAGTGTCTATATAATGTAGGATTTCATTTTTAAATAACTTGAAATTGATACATGTTCATTTAATCCTGGCTCTTTACAAGCATTTAGCCTAAGCTGCCATAAACATTCTTTGGTCTCAAGCAGTGTATTCAAATCACCTTCGTTATTCCAATTCGTGTCTGGTATCCTATCTATTACAAAAAATAAAAACCTCTTGAAATCTTTGCATTTTGTACTGTGCATATATAGGGAACTAGTAGCCTTCTTATTTTTAATATCTCTATTGTGCTCAATTATTCTTTCTCTTAACTTTCTTTTAGTTTTCCCTATATAAAATGCAGAACACGACAGGCACGTGGCTAAGTATACAACTAGTTTTGTGTTACAATTTACATTTCCTGGACATCTAAGTGTCCTATTGTAACCATGTAATGTAACATATGGCCCATCGTTAATATATCGACAACTTTTACAAAAACCACACTTTCTCATTATTGAGCTTTTAAATAAAATGTAACTTTCAAAATAATTTTTCAAATTTCTTCCTCTACTAAAAACTATAGAAGGTGTAATCCCTATATACTGTAAAATATCTGTTTGGTTAACAAAAACTTTTTCGTAACATTCCCTAATGGTATTAGTAAAATCATTTATATTGCTACTATAAGGGACTATAAATGCTCCTACCCTTCCGTCATAGTTATTTTTGTTTTCATTTTTGTTAAGGGTACCATATGTCAATAATGGTTTGAAAGTGTCCTTCCTTTTATTACTCACTTCACCCCTAATACCCTCGACTAATTTTCTTGGGTACCCTCTTTCTAAAAACATATTTTCCAACTTTATTAGCTCTCTATAAAATTCCGTATCTTCACTTATTATTCTTGATAACCTCACCATTTGCCCTTTTATTAAATTTCTTTTCTGAAAATAAGGGTGACAGCTATCAAAATGCAAATAGGAGTTTGAAAAAGTTTTTTTACGATGTATTGTAGAATTCAATTTTCCATCAAATTTATAAATTTTCAAATCCAGGTATTCACAACTCTCATGTTTCATATTATATGTGAATTTTAAAAATGTGGTACTACCTTCTAAATATTCTATAAAATTGTTCAGTTCTTCTTTATTTCCCTTCCAAAATATCAGTATATCATCCAGGAACCTAAGGTATAAATCTATTTTTGACCAATAAATACTTTCAAATACTTTTTGCTTCTCCCACATGGCTAAGACCAATTACAGATATGGGGGCACATCTGGCCCCCATTGCCACTCCTGCACATTGCTGGTAATATTCTCCTTCGTGCTGAAAAAAGTTATTTTTTAATACCAATTCCATCAAATCAACAAGAAGCTTCCGTTTTACTGTGTGAAAGTTTCCAAAAACCTCCAAACTATTCTCAAATAGTTCTAAACCTTCTGTCAAAGGAATTACTGAAAATAAACTAATAATATCTATTGTCACTAAATAAACGTCCTCCAAATTCTCATTTTTATAACTATGAAGTAATTCAAGGCAATGCCAGGAATCCTTTAAAATATACTTAATATTTGCTAATATTTCCTTGCAATTTGTGTCCACATAATGAGCTATAGCTTCCATTTTTGACTGCTTTGCAGAAACTATAGGTCTAAAAGGGGGGTTAGAGATGCTTTTGTGTATTTTGGGTATACCAAATATTGATGGCGTCAAAGGATGTTCAACCGATAGATACTCAAATTCGGCCTTGGTAATTATTCCTTCCAACAATAAATCATACACTTGCCAATCCACTTTTGTGTATGCCTTTGTTACATCATACCTTGCTACTCTCTTATAAGTAGTCTCATCACTTAACATAGTACTCATTTTGTTGTTGTAATCAAGTTTAGTCATCAAGACCACCCCTCCCCCTTTATCTGGTTTCATAATTCTCATTTCATCAGAAGCACTCAACTCATTTAGACAAAACCTTTCTGCTTCTGTTAAATTGTCTTTAGAAATGTTACTATCCTTCCATGCTTTCCTTAGTTGCACTTCACAAAACATTTCAAACAAGTGCACTATAGGATTGTTTGGTGGAATAAATGTGCTAGACCTTCTTAATGTAATATTTTTCATATCAGTATCAATCTTATTATCCAGTTTTTCCTTAAAATAAATTCTGAGATTTAAACTTCTCGTATACATTTTTAGATTCACTAATATTTTACCAATATCCACTTGATAGGTAGGGATAAATTTGAAGCCCTTTTTAAAAAGTGTAAGGTAACTATTGTTTAAAATTTTACCTGTGTAGTTATACATTGAAAAGTTACCTTCTGTAATGATTTCACATTCGCCATTTTCTTGCACATAACTTTGGTTTTGCTCAAAATTTTTTACTTCTTGACCACTCGACATTGTGTTGAAAAAATGTTCGTTACTGCAATCATAATCTTGCACATGCAGTTCAATTGTACTCACAATACTTCCAAAATTACTTCCTTTACTGCTATCTGCTAAAAACCTATCATTATTGTAGTTATGTTCTGTCACTTCACTACATACAAAACTAGCAACCATCTCCGTTGTATCACAAAATTCTACTGTTGAAATACCTTTGTTTTTGTCGGTGACAGTCTGTGTAGTAATTACATCTAGGGGTGCATCTATTGTATCAAGGGGTATACTTGAACAATTAAGCTTTATCCCTTCATCTAATAATGGTATGCTTGACCCCTGTATCTCCCCCCTCCATTGTACTGTTGATTGTAGTTTTGGTTCTGTCCCTGGTAACGTTCTCTCAAACGTTCTGACCTGCGGAGCACAGGCTCCTCTAAAAAAATCTCCTCATTACCATTTAAATTCATATTTGTTCTGCCCTGCCCTGCAGCCTCTTCATTCATTAATGAAGATGCATTCATATTTACAACCGGGCCGTTGTTACGAAGCCTAAAAAAACGTTTGAAATCTCGAAAATGCGAGTATGCAGCTTTACTCAAATAATCCTTAGTGTCACGCTGAAGTTTTGCATTTTTAGTATCTAACCCTTTACTCACATATCTTTTCATGTCATTCAATATGCTGTCAAATTTACTTTTATTATAATCAAACAACAAATCTGTTTTAATATTATTGTCCAGCATAGTTAAAGTCTCTTTCAGCTTATTTAGTCTTTCATTATTATTCTTAATAATCAATTTAATCAGTTGCATACCAGTATTGTCAAAGATGTCCGTGAGTTCTTGTAGTAAATGATTGTTGTTTTCAAAACCGAAAGGTACCTTGAACACTCTTAGCCCTTTAGGGATTTGTTTAAGTTCCAACGATCTCTCCAAAAACACATTGTCCATCTGAATAGTCTTAAACTTCCTCAATGTTCTTTTTCCAATGTATCCATCTGCTTGTTCAGAGTTTCAGTACCCGATTCACTCCATTGTGCTGGAAAATTCGGCGCCAAAAGTACTGATTTCAAATCTGCAACTCTACAGTCCATGCGCCGTTCTCCATGTAGCCCATTCCTAGCGTTTGGTGACAAATCCGGTAGCGGAACAGCGTAACCATCACTTCCTGGCCTCATTCGCGATGTCCGACTGCCAATAGGATCCCCCAAACAATTACTAGCACCTGGATTGCTACGTGATGTACCCGGAGTAGAATGGAGAGTAAAAATCTGCTCCTCTGCTTCCGAAAGAGCAACATTCTCATTTTGGATTTCATCAATATTGTTATGCACATCGCCAAAAATGACTTCTTTACCCTTAATTACGGATAAAATCCGCTGTGTTAAAACCAGCTGTTGCTGTAGTAACTGCTCCATTAGTTCCATACTCAGTAATATAAAATTAAATCCACTATTTATACTGTCCAATATAAAATAAATACCAAGGTAGATGACCGTGTCTACCAAAAGCGAATTACTCGTAAAACACTTGATACGACACAAAACAAAAACAAAACTGGTTCCGTGGATCCAAGCAGCGTTTTACTTTTATTTTTTACCAGTTTTGTTTTTGTTTTGTGTCGTATCAAGCATTCTATAGTTATGTCAAGAATCTAAATGGCAATGCTCAGATATGCTCTGAGCTACAACAGAATGGCATTAAATATACTGATCCCAAGGATATTGCCAATATCCTGGCAGATTAATTTAGTTCCAACTTCACCCCCCTCTCACCCCCTAAAGGGCCCATCTCAATATCAAATGATTGCCAAATTCTGGTAATCATGGCCACAGAGGTAGAAACCGCACTTTCCAAAGCTAAGAATACAGCATCCATGGGACCAGATGACATCCTGGGCTGTGTACTACATGAACTACAAAATGAACTGGCACCTCACCTAAGTGTCATGTTTAATCAGAGCATCACCTCAGGCTTCATGCCCACTGAGTGGCACACAGCTGCAGTTATCCCACTCCACAAGAGGGATCCACCTTGGATGCCAGGAACTACCATCCCATCAGTCTGACGAGCCTGATCTGCAAGGCCATGGAATGCATTATCATGGAACTTATAAACAAAGACATTGGTAACCTTCAAACACTGTACCCCACCCAATTTGGGTTTGTGTAGGGCCGATCTTGTCTCCTGAGCCTGATTGATTTTTTGGAATCAGTCTCCATAGCTGTGGAAGAGGGTAAGGTGGTCCACACAGCCTATCTGGACCTCACCAAGGCCTTCGACACCATCCCCCACTCTGGAATCATCGATAAACTTACTAAGCTGGGCATAAATCCCTACGTCACTCGATGGGTTGCCAACTGGCTTACTGACAGAACCTAGACTGTAAAAGTAGCCAACTCCAAATCCAGCTCCAGACAAGTGACAAGTGGAGTACCTCGGGGTTCAGTCCTGGGGCCACTCTTGTTTGGCATCTACTTCTCTGAAGTACAGGCCAATACTAAGGGACTCTGGCTAACAAAGTTCACAGATGGCTGCAAACTGGGAATCATTATTGACTCCCCAAATGATGTGGATATTCTACAAAAGGGCCTTACAGAAACAGATGCCTGGTACCAGAGCCATGGGCTCAAGCTTAATACTAAGAAATGTATAGTTATCCCCTTTGGGAAAAACCATGTACCCATGAATTACCACATAGGTGGCAGTACACTAAACACCAAAAGTGTGATGAGAGACTTAGGTACACAGGTGGACAGTGGTCTCACCTTCGATAACCACATCACCCCAACAGTCAGTAAATCCTTCTATGTGGCACACCTCATCACTAAGGGCTTTTCATCCAGAAAAAAGGAGGTCATTGTCCCACTGTACTCATCCTTCATTAGACCCATTATACAGTACAATGCCTCATTTGGTATGTACCTCACAAGACATCTGCAACAGCTGGAAAGGTCGCAGAAATACAGAATCACAGGCCTAAAGCAGATGCCCTATGCTGACCATCTAAAAAAATTTCAGCTATACTCTGTGGCATATCGTCTACTCAGAGGTGATCTCTGCTCAACATACATGGCCATGTCAAACCCTGAGCTGTTGGACATGCTCCACTTAAAGAATCCCAATCCCTCAGAGCCACATGCTCCAGGGATCTAAACCTTGTCATCACAATGAACAAAACAAGCTGGAGGGATAGGTTCCTGACCCAGAGACTCCCCATACTCTGGAATAGACTGCCCATACATGTCAAGCAGAGTGCCTCCTTGGCCTTCTTCAAAAGGAACCTTGACAATTGGATGGGAGATAGGAAATTCACCCTGGGGATCACGTCAGTCTCCCTGCTAGACAAGGGGTCCAGAGAAGTAAATATTATGGGAAGAAATACCCAGGGAATTGCTATGGCTAGGCTTGTATAGGCCCTAGGGCCGATAGCCTAGTACCAACCTATGAACCTATAAACTGAACGATCATAGTTAACCAATATAAACAAAATGGCACATAGTATGTACTAATTGGTATGGATTGGGATAAGGAAATCTGTCCTTTCCCTACTGTAGGGTGATGTGGGAAATCTGCCATTTTGCCATGTGCATTCTCAGAGTTTATATATATATATATATATATATATATATATATATATATATATGGATTCCTATTACAAGAACAAAAGTTCACTACTTCGAACTTGTAATTACTTCGAACTTGTAATAGGAAGCCTCACTTCTGCGAAAGTTCACTTTAACGAAAGTGAACTTTTGCGTAAGTGCACTTCACCAAAAACACCGCAGCACTGTGAAGGACAAAAAAACAAACTTTGTCCTCCACTATGGTGCGATAGTCAAGGACCTTAGGGTTAGGGCATGGGTTAGGGTAAGGGGATAGTTAGTACAGCTATCCCCTTACCCTAACCCATGCCCTAACCCTAAGGTCCGTGACTATTGCACCATAGTGGAGGACATTGCTATGTCCTTCACTGCACTGCAGTCATCACAGACCTTAGGTTTAGGGCACGGGTCATCCCCTTACTATGACCCGTGCCCTAACCCTAAGGTCTGTGAGTACTGCATGGAAGTTCAGTACAACACCAGTTCGTTGTACTGAATTTCAAGTAAGTTCACTTTCGATTAAGTGCACTTTCACTGCAGTGAGCATTCCATGCACTATTTCGAATTAGTGAAAATTCGATCTAATGTATGGAACCCATAAATATATATATATATATATATATATATATATATATATATATATATATATATATATATTTAGCAGGGGATGTGGGAGATGCAGCCCCCCACATAAGGAGGGTCTGGTGTTTGCCGAATCCTCCTCTTGTGGGGGGCTGTGCCCCACCACACACACCGGTAATTGTATATACCAACTCTGCAATTGCAATATAGTGGGGAAAGGACAGATTTACGCATCCCTACCATACCGATTAGTATATACTATGTGCCTTTTTGTTTATGTTGGCCATCTATAATCATTCAATATCCAAAAATAGTATAGTGCCTCACCTAAGTCCTGCCAAAACGTAAAATAGACCAAATGCAGAAAAAATCGTGGCAGAACACAGCTTGAAGTCCAAAATGAATTTAATAAAAGCACATAAAACTCAGACACAGAAATCTCCAGGAAAAATGAGCGCTTTCGGGTAACACCCTTCATCAGATTAACAAACATTCTCATTCTAACAGAATTTAAACACACTAACTACCAATAAAATTTAATAAAATCAGTATGCTTTACGATCACATGGCCTTTCGATGAAATGCATTTTCAATGCTGTATGTACGATGAACAACCGTTTCATTAGTGAACACCCAGGAACAAGGTAGCTTGGGATTCTGTCCCATCTGTTGAACATGACAAAATTGGACAACATTGGATATGAAAGTTATGTACTTACCATAATGATTGATCTGTGTTCTCCAAATTTCATCTAGTTTAACATCCCACCCTCCTTCCCCCTTCAATTTTCCTGGACACGTCATAAGAGCTTTTTTCTTATATTTTTTTACTTAGAGATTTGGTTGTTCGGTTATGTCTATAATAATGTTAGTCAGCAAACTTGATTCTAGAAGGAAAACAGCAGTGCATTATGGGTAAGGGGTGGAGTCAGAGTCCCGGTTCCACACATTTGGAAATGTCAAGACTGGAACTGAGACCCATTTTTGAACTAGACAAAATATGGACAATACTTATCTACCATTATGGTAAGTACATAACTTTCATTTCAAAAAAGGTGCATGGAAATGATTATGATGTATTAGGAGGAATTTCATAGGGAAATAAAATGTGGTGATGTTTTGAATATTCGAGAAAGCAGAAAGAAATGACAGTGATGTAATATAATGAAAAAAAAAAAACGTGAAATATAGACCACACAAGACAGTTATGATATGGGCAAAAAATGGAAAGATTAATGTAAACATATGGTAGAATTTTAAATATGATTGCTTTAGAAATGTAAACATGGATATGACAATATGTGGAGTACATGATAATGTGTTAGATCAGGTAGACCACATGGATAAAATACCTACATGTATGGTATGGACTTGATGGATTAGATGTGATAAATTATTATATAATGTAAAATCATGGTTTGATTTGCAATTCTTTTGGTAATTTAAAATGTGATTGTTAGTTAACCCCCTACTCTTTTGGGCAAGTGCCATGGAATCTTTTAGATTCACTTGTGCTATCACAAACTCAGGCATATTGGGCCATGTTTTAACATCATATGGGTTCATAGAAGCCTAAATATGCTTCCCAGGTTATTTGACAGGTTCTGATACTACTTATTTTATAAAGGGCTATAGCTTGGGTGTGGGTGGTCGAGGATTCAAAAGCTACCACTTTCTTATAGGGACATAAGTTGCTGAACAGGGTGAAATTTATAATTCCTCATCTACTAATCTAAGTTGTCTTTTAATAGCCGCAAGGGGGAACCTCTGCTTCACATGTATGAGAAGCCTGGTCCAGAAGGGGCATTCTTTGAGGCACAAAGATGTCTCTCCAACATGTCTTATGTTACAGAAGAGGATTAGGTCCTGAGATTGGATATTTCTGATGCTGATTGTTTATTGGATGCACAAAAAAGGTCCATAAGGGCTGGATCACAGAATGCTTTGAAGGCCAGGCACAGATCTCCTCAAAGCAGTCCACCAGAGACCAAACACAAGGATAAGGCTTTGAGATGGTCCGCTTAGGACATCTCCATGTATTCTTTTTGTGAGGAATCTGGTGCATGCTTCACTTGTTGCATATTCCTGGTCAAGTACATACAGAAGAGGGCATTGTACTTGCAGATTGGTCAAATGAGAGCCAAGTACAGCAGAACAATAACATCTTTTGACCTAGATGCTATACCCTTACATATAAGTTCCTGAACTAGGGCAGCACATGTGACCTCCTTAGTTTGCCTGTTTCTTTACTTTATGTAAAAGCTGAAGATGTTGATCATTCCCACTGCCTCAGTAGAATTTTGGGTTATCTGCCAAGGTACCTCAGTACTGCCCAGCTTTCAGAAGCTCAGATGCCTCTACTTCTCTTCCTGTGATTAATTGAGCATATCCTGAAAGGGAAGCCTACAGCTTTGCCAGCCACTATGGAATGTGGGTTAGATGCATCCTCTGGGGCTGTTTCAATACCCAGTACTGATAATGGACAACCAAACACTTTATGTGCAGGAGTAGTGTGGGTTAAGAGACCCCTTGCCAGATGGTTCTATATTAGAAGACCGAATGTTTAGGTGATCGAACACCTAAACATCGATCTTCTAATATCAAACCGCACAATGTCGAACGTCCCAGGGAAACCTGTCCCTCAGCCACAACACAAAAAAAATGACTTTACATCTAAATTAAGTGGGGGGACTTCACCCCCCACCCCACCCCGATGTGGGGAGCTGCGTTCCCCACCCCAACTAAATATACCAACTCTGAGATCACTCAACAGTAGGGAAACAGAAAACTCCGGCGAATGGCCAAGGGAAATCTTTCCCTGCGTTAAATCGTCTGTTCACCATTTTATTGCTTTCGACATTAGAAGATCCATGTTTAGGTGTTCAATTACCTAAACATTCATTCTTCTAATATAGACTCTTGCCAGACATAATACTCTGTCCCTAGATATTTTACTTAGTAGTGAAGTTTACAAGAAAAAGAAACAGAAGCTTCATCATGCAACTGATAATCAGATTAAGGCTGCTGTAGTTTCCTTGGCTTAGACTATTCTGCAGACAGCTAATTTTGGTGGTTGTTTTCCCATACATGGCTCTACTGCTAGTTTGACTAGAGACCTTTGTGTTGTTTCAGAGAATGATAAGGAATCCGATGAGTACAATGGTGATTTCTAGTTGACACTGAGTCTAGTCACTCTGATTCTTTGGAAAGTGAACCAGAGTTTGTCCAGACAATTCACTTTTCCTCTTATAATTGCTAGATTTAGTGAAGTTTTTGCTTGTACACAGTCGGAAACTACACCAGAGCTAAGCAGGGTATATGACCTTATAGAGGATGGGATGCCCAATTCTGTGGCTACCCACCCCCACTCTTGCTGCCCTGGGAAGATGTTTATAAAGCTGCCTGCAGGACAACAGTTTCTATTACAGCAGTCCCTAAAAAGACTAAAAGAAAATATTAGTTCCTTTAGGATATGACAGGTCTCTTTTCTCATCTGAATGCTGACCCAGCTGTGGTTTTCCCAGTTGCCAACTCATATAAAAATTCCTTGGCTTCGTGTAACCAAGCACTCCCCTAATAAAGATGTAAAATGGTTATTCTGGGAAAAATTGTCTCTTTCCAATAATCTAGCCTTTAGAACATTAAATTATCAATGCTATTTGGGAAAATGTATTTTAGTGGGTGTACTGTTTGGATGATTTTGCTGTATCCTTACCTGGAGTGCAGAAATCTTACATGAATGAAATCATTTCTAATTCGACTCAAGATCTGATGTTGTCAATTTTCATTCTGTCCTCAACCTGTGGGTTCAGTTTTGATCCTCGGAACCAACTTGGTGGTTACTATAACTCATGGTAACCAAAAAACTCTCAAGCTTATCCCTTACCCACAATGCACCTATCCTTGTTAACTCAGATCTCATTTGCTGCTTTGTAAATTAGACTTGATTACCATTACTCTCAAGGTAAGTTGTTAATTTTTTTATATTTATTTTTAAACTTTAAGAAAACCTGTTAAAATCTTTTTTTTCTTTATCCTTTTCTTATCCCTTCTCTAACATCTTCATTTTGAACTAAGTCCCTATCCCTTTTCCAATTTAAAACCTCTCTTAACAGTTCTTGTATGTTAAGTAATCTTTGAATACTGTTGGTAGTGTTCTCCTTCTTTTACACATTGGTGTAGCCTAATAACTCCTCTTCCATTTCCTTTTCATCTCTTTAGAAAAAAAAAAAGGTTTTAAATACCTATTCTTTATCCCCTTTATTTGTTACATCTACCTGTTGGCACATGAGTGCTTGTGTGTGTGAGAATGACAGAGAAAGAGAAAGGCCCAGCTGGGTTTAAATGCTGTGAGAAATGTGGTCATAAAATACCTTATTCTGACTCACAATCTGCGTGTACTGCTTGGGATCCCTCCATCTTCAGGAGGACTGTTCCATCTGCCATTCCTTTAGTCACAGAGCTCTTGTTGAGAAAAAAATAAATTAATATTGAAAGGCTTAATTCTATCTTCTTTTCATGAAGCTATATCTGGAACTTCTGAGAAGTTAAAGGGCAAATCTGACTTTCCTAGCCCTTCCTCTTCCTCCTCCAGGCTTTCAGAGAAGGCAAATAAGAGAAGTGCTTTGGTTTTGACAGCTAAGAAGTCTAAATCTTCAGTTCCATCCTCTCCATCAGAATCAACTTCAAAAAAGGCAAAACCTCAGCTCCAACTGATCTATCGGACCCAAGAACAGAATCTAATCCTTTTTCAGAACTGACCCTTACAGCTCTGAAGACCCATGAAAAAAGACATGTTTTGGTGCCAAGATCCTCATATCTGACACCGCAATTACAGGATTCAGTAAAAATTCTTCCATGAACAACTTATTCACTCTCCACTGATCCCTTTCCAGACAGACTTCCATCACCATTCTTGGAGAGACCTAAATTGCCTTCTGTGTTGTTAGCCGATTCCTCTAAAAGTCTAGCAACAGACGATGTGGAGAGATTGGTGAGAAAAATCCTTTGGGTGCAAGGTATGACAGGATCCATCTCTGTTCCTACCCAGATGGGTCATGGATTCCATTCTTCAGCTACTCCCCCTTTACTTCCTCCTCTAACTTCACTTGAAGGCTTAAAGACTACTGCTCCAAGTGACCCAGTGCCATCTGGGACAGAACCAAAGATATATTTATCTTCAGAACTGATTATTGCTCTGAGCTCTTCAGTTCAATTGGAACAGAAGACCACTTGGGGCCATATCTGTCCTGTTGGTTCAGAGAGGTTAGAGTCAACTCCTGTGTTTGTGAAGCCTTCTCTGCACCTCAGAGCTAGATCAGTTCAGCTCTGGCTTCTGCTTTGAGAGGGATCTCTTTGGAGTGGGAGGTGATCTCAGTTCCCACACCCACCCTTTTGGATCTGGGGTCCCTCCCTTCTCTGGGTGGATCAGCTTTTGAGGTTCTGGAGAGAGCTATGACTGTAGCTGTCAGTCAGTCAGCCCCTTCCTACTCAGAACACACATCTCTGTCATGCCTACATTCAGAGTCTCAACCATTGCCTCCCCAAAGAGAGTGAGTACCAAAACCTCAGGGATCCCAAAAGGGAATACCCTCTTCTTCTGATACTTCCTTAGATCATCCCACTGAGGTCTCTAAGAAGTGCAAGAGGGAAGCATTTGGATTCCCTGGAGGAATTTATCACAGAAGACACAGACTTCAATGAGGTCAAAGATCCCCAAGATCACCTCCTGATGATGTCTCCTTTGGAGACATCCTAGAAATCTTAAAACAAAAAGGTGATTGGAAGTCCAGCAATCCTTCATCTGAGGAGTCGGTGTACCCCATGCTTTTAATACTCACCCATCTACCTCCTGGGTAACTACACCCACCGGTGGCCTCATTGAGTTGATCTCTCTGCAAGCATGGAAAGCAACCAACACTGTTGAACCCATTCCCCGGAGACCTGAAAGAATTATCACTGCCCCGGAGGATAAACAATTCTGGTCAAAAGGTTTACCTGTTGATGCCATGGTTGTAGTGGCAGCAACAAAAAAGGAACTAGCTGAGGAAAGTTCCTCTATCCATCCACCCAACAAGAAGTCTCGGGTGATGGATAGGTTTGGAAAAACTGGTTTATGCTTCAACAGCCTTTGAGTTACAGTCCTTGAATTTCTTGGCACACTTCACCAGACTGCAGAGGGATCTGATTAATGAGCTTTCCATCTCTGCAGAGGTTCAGGAATCTGTTGCCTCTCATTTGGCTACCCTACAGTCCATATCCAACTTGTCCAAGAGGCTTATTTCTCACTCAGCTGAAGGGACAACAAGAGCAGTAGGGTTCAGGCATTGCCTTCAGGAGACACACCTGGATGTGCTTATGTGATTTTGCGGAGCCCTTCAAATCTTCGTTCATCAGTGCTGCCTTTGATGGCATGTCCTTGTTTGACCCTAAAGTTAAAGAAACTTTGAAGGTGTGAGAAAGATGGAAAGGCCCTGTCTGCCCTGGGCATAAGTTTTTTCCACTCCTCAATGATCCTTTTCAAGAAATCAGTGAAGCAGTGGAAAGATGTGGTTCAAAAAGTCCCAAGGGTCCTTTCAAGACACACATGGAGGTGGTTCCCCCAGGGGCAGAGGGTGGGATGTCAATGGTAG